>NC_034604.1:39171427-39187657 GCF_900095145.1 Mus pahari
CCTCCCTCCCTCCCTCTCCTCCCCAGTAAATGAAAATATTAACATCACATGAAGCATAGTTCAACCACTATGCTTTGACGCCCAGTGGAAAGCCTTCATCATAAGGCTTTTGGAACGGTTTCCATACTAGAGAGAAAGGCACATATATGAAAACATCGAACACCACAGGAAAATGTACATGATGAAAGAAAGCATCCCATGGCAGATCATTTCAAAGAAATTCCATGGGTCTCTGGAATAAATAACTGCACGGTAGCTCTATGGCTCCCCTGTGTAGCCAATCAGGACAGACAGGCTATGTATGGCAGGGTATTCCAACTATCCAAAGAATGAGCTCACTTTTATTTCCAAAAGGCAGGAAGTACTCTCTTTTGGAAACTTAAACATCCAACAAGAGCAACTGTAGAGGGGAAGAAAATTTTTACTCAGTAAAATTTAGAAACTATTTAAAGTTTGACTATGCAGTCCTGAAACACTTGCCAGTCTTTATTTCTCTGATGCAGTTACCTTTGTATTTTTTTTGTCTATCCACTCAAGGTATAATGGAGAAGAAAGGAGGAACAGAGCAAAACAACAGACACCCAAGCTGAAATTTTAACCAGATGTTTCATATATTCCATAGGCAAACTTAAGGTACTGTTGGTAGCAGCTTTAACTCATCCAGTGAGTTGATGAGCAGCAGAATTCTGGGCTTAGGAGTTTATAATATGGATGACTGTACCATGTTTTCTTGTATTCTTTAATCAGATGAAGAACCCCCGCAGTAGCCTGCTGGGACCCGCTTGTATAGAAGCCCCTGAGTTCACCGGGGTGACCTATTCATCCTACACAGCAGAGGTTGGGTTTAATCCATCAAACCATAAAAGAGAGTGAAGAAGGAATTGGGAAGGTAGAAAGCACTCCAGAGAGTGTGTTCATATGATACATGACAAAACCAAGGGTAAGAAAAGAGGAACGGTTTTGTCAGCGTTGCAAAGTAGCTCACGGATTATCCTTCTCTTTGCATCTATTTCTATGGCAAACCTCCACCTCTGGGGAGCAGTACTTAACCTGCCCTCAAAGGTCAATCAGATTCTTCTGTCTATAAGTAACCATCAACAACTGCAAGGGAGGAATTTATGTAGCAGGCAGAGATGGACATCTCTCTAGCGATCTACTGGAAACAGCTGGGTTCAATCTTCTTGGTCACATACAATCTAGAGTTGAATCTTCTCTGGATTTTCTCTGGATTTTTGTCTCCTGGTTATCAAATTCAAAAAAAGCACCACGGGCAAAAGAAGCCACGCCATTAGCATGAGAGACATTGCTACTGGTTCTGGAAGCTTGCTTTCTGGCAAATGCTACCAAGCACACATTTTTATTAGTCCATAAGTTCCTTCTAATGTGTTTCATTCCTGTAAAATGAGCATATGAGCTGCAGATTTCAGAGAATAGGAGGGCTCTATGGAAATATAACGTCTTTTGACCAAATCTACCCATCTTCCCTCTCAAAGCCAATCCCTTAGTTTGATTGGTTTCAAATTCATGTGCTATCTCTTTTTTAAAACCCACTGAGTCTGCTCAGTACTGACTGTATGTATATTGATGTAGGATCATCTACTGGAGTGTGAGTAGTTTTTCAGAGGCCTCTTCCTTAAAGAAAATATGCTCTTTCCTACAATGGCCACCAATAGCTAGGGGTAGGATTTTATGAGCTCCTCCTCTATTCATTCTGGAATTTCTGCTGGATTTATCCTGTTCATGTCTTATATAAGCAGTCACAGCTGCTCTGAGGACATATGTACAATATCCTTATAATGTCCAACATATAATGTTTCACTTCAAATGTTCACTTGCTCTGGTTTTGTTTTGTTTTTTTATAGTCTTTCTGCTTTCTCCTCTGTGATGATCCATGAGCCTTGGCAAGAAGGGTATAATACAGACATCTTACTTAGAGCTTAGCACTCTGTGGTCTCTTATTCTCTGCATGTTGACCAGTTGTGGGTCTGTATTAATTGTCATCTATTAGAAGACACTTCTCCTATGAGGTTTGAAATCTGCTACTCCATATATAACAGAACTGCCAATTCTCGGCTATAAAGACAGGGACTCAGGGGTCATTTCATTATTATGTAACAGCACTGATCTGAGTGAAAAATTCAGTAACTGTAAAAGAAAACATTTATTTGTATTATCTAATTAATCAATTTTAATGGGATCTTCACAAATCAAGAAAAAGAAATATAAAACAAACTTATTTCTTAAGGAGTGAAATAAAACAGATGCACAACTTTCTAGATATTTTATTGCTTAATTTTTCAGAAAAAATAATTAACTATGAGTGGACAACAAATATTAAAATCTAAGATCTATGCTATGCTAAAGTCTGAGTTTATGCTTCCAGAACAATTCGTCATCTAATCTTGATTTTCAGATATTCCTATAATCTCTGTTCGGCTCTGTCTTGTCTTATCCTGTCCTGTCCTGTTTTATTCTGTTCTGTTCTGTTCTACCCTACTCTACTTTGAGCCAGAGTCTCATGTTGTGCAGGCTGACCTCCAGTTCATACATAGCTGAACTCCTGACCCTTCTGCCCACCTCCCAAGAGCCATCATTTCAGGTTTGAATCACTACACTCAGCTTACAAAATTCTGTATGAAATTCTGAGCACAGAACCCAGGGCTTTCACATACTAATAAAACTTGTTACTGCATTCTGGTGAAATATAGGCCCTACTCTTTTTAGCTTGTATCAAGTTGACATAAAATTATTCAGTACACTTAACTCTTTCTAAGTTATCCCTTGATCCTCTAGTGCAGAATGAACTTTTTGTTTTGAGTAACTGAGTTTATCACTTGTATCACATCTTACAAATATACCTAGCCATAAGAACCAGCAAAACCTGATGGACAGAGGGTGCACGGGACTAAAATTCCTTCTCAGCTATAGTACATTGGAAGCCACTCTGTACAAAACTAGGAGTATAGGGACCTGTGGTTGACATCCTCTGTCCTTGGCTGTAAGGTTTATCTCAAACTTTAACTCTGAGACATGACAAATATAATAATAGCTCCTTATCTTGGTTAGGGTTTACTGCTGTGAATAGACACCATGGCAAAGGCAAGTCTTATAAAGGACAACATTTAACTGGACTGGCTCACAGGTTCAGGGTTTCAGTCTGTCATCATCAAGGTTGAAGCAAGGCAGCATCTAGGCAGGCATGATGCAGGCAGAGCTGAGAATTTTACATCTTCATCTGAAGGCTGTTACTGGATAACTGACTTCCAGGCAGTGAGGATGAGGGTCTTAAGCCCACACCCACAATGACACACCTACTCCAACAAGGCCACACCTCCTAATAGTGTCAGTCCCTGGACCAAGCATATACAAACCATCACACTCCTCTTCCTTGTCCAAACCAACTTTTAATTTTTTTCTCAGGCAGGTCAAATGTCAACCACCCATAGCCCATTTTAAATGCTTAAAATAATCTCTTACATAAAACACTGTGTGTCCTGGCTCTTTCTATTTTTATGTCACTCACATTTTTAAGTCTTGATACTTTAGATTGGAAGGTTTTGTCCATCTTGAAGAAATTTGAGATATCAGAGCTCAGATGTGCTCAAATATTTTGGGAGATTCCTGAAATAAGACTTTGTAGGCAACCACCCACATATCAAGTCAGGTCCAACATACTTTTCTATTAAGCAGTGATCATGTCCTGATACAGAAATTACCCACATTTCCCTGAACAGCAGTACAAGGCACATGGACATGGTCCATTATAGGGGACTTTTGTTTCAAAAGTGACCTCAAACAATCTTCTCATCTCACCCTCCTAAGCAGCTGAGACTGAAGGTACACAACATCAGGCCTGGCTACTAGGAAGTATTTTATATGACTTGAGTGTGTCCAAATACATATTCACACCCTAAAGCGTGTACTAATTAAAACAAGATTTGAATGCCTACCTTTGAACTAGGAGAATTAAAGCCATTGAAAGGGAATAGCCCTGATTGATTGGCCTGATCCTCCTGCCACCTACCTAAGGAGGGAAGGAGGGAAGGAGGGACAGAGGGAGGGAGGGAGAAAACTGTGTTTGGTGTAAAGTGATGGGTCAAAAAGGCAGTGACAGACTTAATCTTATTTATTTGGTTGATGAAGAGTTTTAAACCTCTGAAAATAAAAGACACTGAGTCTTGTGGATATATGTCAGGCATCCAGAAAACTTACTAAACTAAATGACCCTTTTCACTTGTCTGTCTTCAGGTCAGATGCCACTATGTCTCCACAGGCCCTGACCACACCTCCTTCTGCAAGGCACTGTTGGAATCAGACTCCACCCCTATTCTTATTAAGCACTTGAAAAAAAGAGCCCCTCCCAGATGCATTCTTCCCCCTGCTAATCTTCTCACCAGAGAAGAAAAACTCACCCCCAATCCTCTCTCCCATTTCATCTTTGTCTCCACGATGAGAAAGACTCAAAATCCTTGCCTGAATGAAAACATGTAAAACTCAAATTTTCTTCCACTTCCCCCTTTTTCCACTCTCACTCTATATGAGCTTGCTTGCTAGCTTATAGTCAAAACTCATGTCTGAAATAGAGGCTTGCAAGAGAAGTTCATGTACTCCCATTCCTGAAATATCACCAAGACATCTGAGATATTGTTTAGATTGTGGACTCTTACTTTGACATGCCAGCATAGGTAGATAGACAGGAAGCACATCAGATGTCAGTTTGGCAGCTGATAAAAGTCAGGGCGTAGTGACACTGAGCTCAGAGCCACAGGAGCCTGAAGGGAGACACTTCTCCCTTTTCTTCAGTAGTGGGTTGAGACGCTGGCCCCCTCTGAGCTAAGGGTGAGTCCCTTCTTTATTTATGCTATGGCTTGAGCTTTGGGGGTTTTTTAATCAAATCAGAGAAGTATATACAAAAGTTATCTTCAGGTTTTTTTTTTTAAAGCAACCTGACAATTATGGTATTATAATGGTGATGTACAACATTTTAAAGAAACCTGTTCAGTCCACTGAAACTGGGGGGTTTGTACAGAGGACACAGGCAAAGAATTTTAGGTCCTTATTTAAAGCCTTACTTTTCCTTGAAAAGGTTCATATGATCTGACTGTAACTGTGACCCTGTATGGTGGCCTTGATTCTGTCTTTTGTGAAAGTCTATGTTGTACTTGGGGACTTTTAATGGTTACTATTAGCAAATATTAGCTATTAAATTAAGAACTCCTAAAGTGTTGTTTTTAAATTATGAGATGGCAGAATGTTTTATTCATAGTTTTTAAAGTTGGCGTATCACTAGTAGGAGTAAAGAACACTGTGTTAGAACTGAACTGTGGAATAGTCACTGCAGAGGAGCAATTAAGTTTTCTAGAAAAACACTGTTTCATAAACATTGTGTAAACATCTGTATGAAATGCTGTGATGAGAAAAATAGAACTTTTGAAACAGTGCAACTTTACTTGAGCTGTAAAAATACAATACAACTAACTAAAGAGACTAATACCAAAATGCTTAAGACAGTCCACATTCTGAATATATTTCTTAAAAAAAAAAAAAAAAAAAAAAAAAAAAAAAAAAAACCTTGGAAGCCCTATTAGGAAAATATATCCAGCCTAGATCTCAAGCAGTTGGTCACCTGCTATTGGGAGTGAGCCTAACTTTCCTGCCCAGAAAGAAAATTAAGAACCAAACTGTAGATTCAGCAAAGAGACCTGTTATTATAAAAACAGCTGTCTTAAAATAAAGTCTTTTTATTTCAGGCAACAAAGGTCTCTAATAAAGTGGCCCCCACCATCTGGAACTTTCTCCTGACAGTTAAGATCATGTGATTCACTGCACAATGCACCCTGGTTGCAAGCATACATTCAAAGCGGGGGACGGTGTAACTTTTCAAGTGTTCTTTCTCACCAGAGCCTTTTGCTATGTCGTTTCCTCGTAGCTTCATTCTTCCTAACATTAACTGAACTCTAGCCTGCCAGCAAAACCTTAGGATGAAGTGACTTGGTCTGGATGAATTATGAACGGTATATTCCTCCGGGTTGAAACGCAATGAAACAGCACCCAGTATCAATAGATATACAATTTGGGGAAAATGTGTAACTAAAGATTTGATTTATTAAGATGTCAGGGTTTCTCCATAGTGTATGAAGCAAAATAATGTATTTTTAACTAAGTCGTCTGGTATTTTGAACTAAAGCAGGAGGGTATTACAGTAATTGCAGGACCAGTTGCTTTGTGCAATGTTCTGGCCTTTTTTTTAACATTAGAATGGGGAAAATCAGAGGCAGAGATAACTCCAAAGGTGAATTTTAACAACAAAATGAGGAGGAATGGGGGGGGGGGCTGCTGTAAGAAAATAGAAAGGCCAATCACGCCAGAGATGAGCACTGTAAATAGCATCCATCTCTCCTTTATTGACAGGCTAGTTTCATGGATGTTTTACATATGTCTATACTTACTGGTTGCCATGGAAAATAACAATTAAGTGGAACTATAATGATTTCAATACTAGCCTAAAATACATGTCAAACAAATGAAATGGACTAGATAATTAAGAGACCACTAAGATCAATAACTAGAATGTATAATCCGAACGTGAGAAAAATGACTTTCACCTTTGCAAATGCAGTCTGTAATAAATCCTATACATATAGAGAGGCAGGCAAGCACAATCTGTCCTTAATTACCATCTACTTTGATTGTATGATCAATATGGAATCAAGGGGAGAAAACCAGGCAATGAGCTGTGATAGTAAGGAGCAATTCAAAACGGTCATAATAAATTTGGACGTTCATTCTACCTTTTTGAAATTGAGGAAAGGCTAATAGATGTTAATGTTAATCGATGCGTCAAAAGGGATATTAATCTACTCTGATGGGAAGTGAAAAGAATCTGCCTTGATGAAGACTGATACACATTAAGAGCTATTGATTTTAAATCCTTCCGTCTCTGAGGTCAAGGAGTCCGCAGTATCTGGTTGAAGGCTCATCACGAGGCTACAGATCTAACACATTCAGTAGCACCAAAAGAATTTCTTATCAAAAATAGCTCCTTGGAAAAACCTGTGGTGTATAATCTTGAAACCTCTACATAACATGCTTGCACCCAGAGGTGAGCACATTGGATAACTTTTACTGAGTCTAAGTCAGTGCTTCTCAACCTGTGGTTCACAACCCCTCAGAAGGGTCTAAGGACCCTTGCTCAGGGGTCACCTAGTACCATTAGAAAACACAGAGATTTGCATCACGATTCATAAGAGCAGCAAAGTTACAGTAATGAAGTTGAAGTACAACAACAAAAATAATGTTTTTGGTGGTGAGGTCACCATAACATGAGGAACTGTATTAAAGGGTCAAAGCATTAGGCAGGCTGCTAACTACTTGTGGAAAGGGACATCATTTGTCCAAAGATGGAGGTAAAGAGAAAAGAGAGAAGCCAGGAAAACTCTACCTTGAAGCAACCCTAAGAGCACATAGCTTTTGTTGACAACATCAAATAAACAATATGGTTTATACGAAACTTGTAACTTAATTATTTTCCCACTTTCAGAAGCAATATTCTTCAAGAGAAACCCACCAACATCAGGAGTGCAGTGGTGTTCTAGAGATCTCAGCAAAGAGGGCCGGACTAAGGTTGCTTCTGACTTGCTGCAACCTTGTGTGATTCCAGGCTTGCCAACCCCACGGTCAGGATTCTATCCTTCTGTGAGCAAATCCATCTTCCATATACCACCAGCTAAGCATGTTTAACTACGAACGTCCAAAACACTTCATCCAGTCCCAAAATCCATGTGGTTCCAGACTGCAGCCTCCAGGACCGGAAGTCGCCAGTTTCCCAAGCCAGACCAAACAGTCTTCCATCGTCATCCAGCCTCGCCAGTGCACAGAGCAGAGGTTTTCTGCCTCCTCCACAGTGAGCTCTCACATCACCGTGTCTTCTTCTGCTTATCCTGCTTCCCAGCAGCTTGCTGGCCCCAACCCTGGCCAAAAGGTTACTGCTACCTATAACCAGTCCCCAGCCAGTTTCCTCAGTTCCATATTACCGTCTCAACCTGATTACTGTAACAGTAAAATCCCATCCACTGTGGACTCCAAGTAAGTGAAGCTGTGTACCCTGCATGTGCCATGAGCTTTATCTGAGGGTGCGCTGCTGTTATTCTTTAGCACACAAAATGATAGTGTGGACTTCGGTCTCACTGAGCCAGGTTACTGGCAATAAGAAGTCATCTAACCCATTCTCCAGTGTCTAAGCTGAGCGGAACTCAAATTACCTATTATCCCATGCAATCGTGTCCCTGTTATTTATCATCTTCAGAAAGAACAAAAAATAGATTTCTAACATACCAGGGGATTGTGATCCTTCTGCTTAGCTCTAAGCTAAGTTCCTCTTACTGCAAATTTAATTCCTCTGAGGTCTAGTTTGGCTGGGATGTAGAACACCTGTCTGCTCCTCTGTGGATAGGATTTCCTCCTGCATAAGCAAAGGCTATTAAGTTTCTTCTCAGTCATAGTCTTTTCTTCCTACCCATTTCTCCCGCTAATCCTGACTATCCACTTGGCTAATATAATTTAAAATTAACACATTTTAGAAGTCTGGAACTCAGACAGTCACTTGTATAAATTGTCCTTACTGGGATCAGAAGGGAGGTTAGAACAGATGAAGTCTCATAGTTTTAAAGTTTGTTTGGGTAAGTGAAACCATGACTTGTTGGACTTCGTTGGATGATCTAAATTCAGGAGCAAATACCTACAGCCTTATGCAAGCATTCACTATGTTTCCACAGCTGGAGACTGTCCTGGAAGAACACCACGTGGGCTTGAGCTTTTTTAAAAACCTGAACTGAATACTTCGTACTTATTTAAATTTAGGGCTATCAGTTTTCATAGTTCTTGGCTGTAGAGAATATCAGGGATTAAATCAGAGGCATCTCAAGCATTGTTGGCTGGACCATGTCTTCTTAGAGTCTTACTGGAGCACTTGCTAACTTCTGTCTTCTCTAGAGAGTTGTTTGATATTGAATAGACAAAGGATCTATAAAGCAGTGTAGAGGTACGATATTAACCTATAGATAAGAGCATGTGTTGAGCTCCGATACTCACTCAAGCTATTTGTATGAATGATGAGAGTGTTCGGCAAGTAAGATGACTGAGGTAGTTTTTCCAAAAATTATAGTATTGGTTGAAATGCAGAAAAGCAGCTGAACTGACCGCACCAGTCCAACTTGTAGTGGAACCTATTCCCTACTTTTAAAAATAAAAATCAAGACACTCAAAAACATGTTGGAAACCTATAGATATTAAATTGAATTATGTTTAGTGGCTGATGACCAACAGTTCCTGACCTGGAATATAGCATTCTCATAGTCTTGACTCAATATTTCAAAAGGACACTTTTGTCTACTGTTCCTCACAAAATCCCATTATGCTCATTCCATACTCCATAGCTCTTTCATCTTCACAATTATTACTATGACTCTCCATTTAGCTTCTTAGTATTTCCACATTTCTTACATCAGGATTTATAATATATATAACCCACCCTGACCATAATATTCTCCCTAGTAATGTTTTCCATCCTATTCTAATTCTGCTCAGAAAAAAAAAGTGATCAAACAAATATTCACAGAGCCTCAACCACATACCTAGCTTTGGGCAAAACTAAAAATAGGGGAGACAAAAATAGAAAGAAAGAAAGAAAGAAAGAAAGAAAGAAAGAAAGAAAGAAAGAAAGAAAGAAAGAAAGAAAGAAAGCAAGCCTAGGAGATTCCCAAACCAGAGATCAAAGGTCCAGATTTAACTGTTCCATTTTCAGCAACTATAGATAACTCTTCTAATCTTGCCATTGCTACTTGATACCCATTCTGAGTCCAGCTGTATGGGGTGGAAAGCCCTGGCCCTTTGAACATTTGTGCACAATTCTTTCATTGTTATGATGGGCTCAAGATTGCCCTGTCTTCTAAAATAATCCCTTGCTTTCTGACCTAAGGACACTGGAAGGCCTTATTTTGCTTCTCAATAGTAGAGAGTTCTTAGACAAAGTTTTATCAGTTTATCAAACCACAGGGTGGAAAGTGAGGGGAATTTTTTAATTCTAAGTATTCCTCCCAAAGTGCTTGCTGTGAGGCATTCAGCAAATAGCCTGCTGTGTAATCTAGTTTTCTGAGCCGTAGCATATTTAAGGACCAGGATTGTCAGTGATAGGAAAGAGACCTACAAAGCAGTGTGAATGCACAACACTAGTTTATAAGTAAGAACGGATTTGAAGTCTAGTGCATATGCCATCTAATGTGCAGACATTGAGGGTGTGTAATGAGTCAACTCACTGAGGTTATCCTGTGGTCCTCGGGCTTGGCTATCAATCCCTCAGGCTTTCTATGACATATAATGATGAGAACGGAATTGTCTGATTCTATTTCACTTTACCATTTTCATGCAGCTCTCAAACAGATGGGACTCTAGAACTGAAAGTCATTACAGGCAGTTATCATGGCATGCACTGCAGGAATATTAAGGAGCCAAGAAAATGTTGTCCCTTTGGCCCAGGAATTTAATCGAAGGAGGGGGCTCACTATTTATTTACATATTTGGTTGATTTGACTCTTCAGTGTTTTGAACAAATAAGACTTTAGTTAAGGACTGAGGGTGACAACTAAAAAACCCAAATATTTAAATGTAAAGGGAGAATGGGTTCTATCAGCTTCTAAGACAGTATATCTTGACTACAATTTAAAAAAAAAAATCATTCACTCAGCTGACAGTATCTCCCATCCCCATGGTTTATATTGGTGGGTATAAAATGGGCTGGTGATGAGTAATGGCACCTGGCCCTAGGATTATCTCCAGGTCCCTCAGCCCATGTGAACACTCTGACCCCACTCAGCCTTCATTTCCTCTGAAATCACAAGTCCTTTTATGAATCTTGATCTCATTTGGATCTGGATGACTAGAGAACATTTATCATGATCATCATAAAGTGTTCATTGGGGCAGGGACCAGTCTCCTCATATTAATTAGAATGATATAAATTTGTCCACCTATGGTTCTACCTCAGCAAACTAAGTTAAAACAATGTAAAATACCAGGAAAAGTGTGAGCCACCCAGCAGCAAGAAATACAGGACCCTCAACTGCTGCCTCTGCTCTTTACCAATATTAATGTGGAAACTTGGGGAGATCTCAGAATACCTTAAATAAACATTTAAGAACATAATATTCTGTAAGAATTTGAACTTTTCAGATTATTTTTGGATTAGTGTTAATTTTCTCAATCTTTTATAAAAGTTATATTTCATACTCTATCTTCCTCTAATTATTCCTTTCTTTCCCGGACCAAAAATAAAATCAGTTTGGCAATACTGAATAAATCATCATTACTTTAAAAGTAATTTTTATGCACTGGCTTGGATCATTTTGAGTATAAGATTAACTGGAACTGGGAATTAGTAAGAAAGTCAGAGGTCCCATTGAGAAAGAGTAGAGTGTCCCTCAACACACAAAATGTAAATGATTTGCTTGTCAGTCAATTCAGCTCAAGAAGAAGTCAGGATTGGTGACATTCACCAATTTCCCTGGTATAAAGAATTTCACTTTATCAATTTCAAATCCTAGCCTGAGATCACAGGTGCTAGAAAGAGATTCTTAAAAACTCAGCTCTCTCAAGCCCAGGAGAGGTAACTCGAGCACCCCACTGCTGGATAGCTGCCTCTCCATCACACAACAAATCCGACAATAAGATTGAAAACTCGTTTAACCATATCATTCTTTAGGCGAACTCTTCTAAATGCCCTCCTTGTATCTAAATCCTTCCTTCTACTGTCTAATTTTCTCCTGCCATGAGAGAAGATAAAGGCAGTAGCCATGTTTATATCCTTCTTGTCTATTATTAGGATTATTGGTGTTCTCAAAAACAGAGAAAATCTACGTGATAGATTCAATGTGTCTAAAGGCAGCTTACAAAATGAAGTAAATTCTGTCATTTTCTTTCTCATTTTTTTTCTTTTTTCTGTTTTTCTTTTTTTAAGCTATCAACAATCTTCAGTTAACCAACCTGTAAATGCCATGTCATACCAAGCTGCAAATGTTAGGCCCACTCCAAAGACTCCTGACCATGAGATCCAAGGATCGAAAGAAGCGTTGATTCAAGATTTGGAAAGAAAGCTGAAATGCAAAGACACCCTTCTTCATAATGGAAACCAAGTGGGCAAGCTATCTGTTTCTTAAAGAAGGCCATGATTAATGGTCTGTTACATACCTGACTTGAATAAGAAAGTTCTGAGGCTGAGAATGTAGTTTACTGATAGACTACTTATCTTACATAAGATTGATACCCAGCACAGCTCCACATTTAAAAAGTTACTTGTCTCCCATAGATCTATGCCTGTAAAAGCAACAAAATATAGGATTTGATTTTTAAAAAGAAAAGAAAAGAAAGGAAGGAAGAAAGAAGAAAGAAAGGAAGAAAGAAAGAAAGAAAGAAAGAAAGAAAGAAAGAAAGAAAGAAAGAAAGAAAGAAAGAAAGAAAGGAAGGAACATTTGCTTTCAATTCCTTATTACTATATATGAAGTCTGCCTTTTGAGTTTTAGTAGTAAATGGAAGAAAAACAAGCAAACAAAACCAAAAAAAAAAAAAGCCATAGATAAAACAATGAAAAATTTGCCTTTCACATAATTCTCTCAAATGGGTGTTTGTATAGATTGTGCTGGCACACTTCTATTAACCATGCCCTTGGGGGTGAAAGAGTAGAGGCTGGAGAAACAGAAACTGAAAGTCAACTTTGACTTCTGAATTCCAGCTAAGCCTGTGCCCCATGAAATCTTGTCTTAATGAGTAAATTAATTAATTAATTAATCACCATTACCATCTCATAAAATTTCTGCTTACCAAGCAACTAATGAAAAATACTATTGACTCAACCTTTTTTCTTTGTTTTGTTTTGTTTTGTTTTGTTTTTTTGCCCCTTATTGTGTATTTTTATGGACAAATTAAAATAGCTGTAATTATTATATAAGCTCTTAAGATTCAATTGATTTAGCCACTGGTCTTTGACGACGAGGCTCTTTGGGAAAGGTGGGAAGTATAATTCAAAAATTGGTATACAGTTTGAAGTTCTGACATAGAGAAGTGGTTTTTAGAGGTGTGCCTGTTCAAATGCCTCTTACTAAATCTCGTCACTGTCCTCTAGAGACTGACCTATGAGGAGAAGATGGCTCGCAGGTTGTTAGGACCTCAGAACGCTGCGGCTGTGTTTCAAGCGCAAAACAGTGATGTCCAAGATTCGCCACAGGTACATTAAAATGATTTATAATGTAACTGTGGCCTTTGCCTTTTCTTTTTGAGACGGGACCTTCAGCCCTAGAACTGGGTTCAATTGATTCCCGTTTCTGAGCTTGCTAAAGTCCCTGGGACTAGAGGGGCACACCGCTGTGGCCGTCTTAGAACACCTTTTTTTTTTTTTTTTTGCAATTTATAAGTCGTTTGATGTTTTGAACTGCATCTGAGGCATCTCTACGTCCTTCTGTCATGCTCCTGAGTTTAAATGCACTGCTTACTGAAAAAAAAAAAAAACTAATAAAATTACTCTATTAGGTAACATCTCTAAGATTAAGGAAAGCTCATTTTCAAAACAAAAGAAAACCTAAGGAATCAGTTCAGAACACAGTGGATACACACAGACCTGTCAACTTAACTCAAAGACACATGTAAAGAGGGAAAGGCAAACTCAAGGGCTGCCACCCTTCTGGCCTTTCTCTGGAAGCTGCCCATTACACCCTCTTAAGAGTCCACAAGACATGAGCGACAGAGATGAGCTGGGAACAAACGTGAAATAAGAGCAAAATATCTCTGTTTCTTTTAAAGACAGCTAGAGCCACTGAAAGGGATGGAGCGCAGTATAGCGGGGTAAGAACTAGTCCTTAGACAGCGAGTTCATTCATTCATTCATTCATTCATCTCCCACTCAACATATTTATACGCAGCATCCGTTGTGATTGAACTCTGGTCATGGCATAGGCAAGTACAGCCAGAAAAAGACTGCTCTACTATATCTACTAGTTGAAAATACTCAAAAAATTAGTTCATACTTATGACAGTGTTTGAAAAGGAAGATGACAGGACTGGGACAAGGAGATAGTAGCAGAGACATAAAGTAGCTAGAAAGGGTAAACCTTACTGTTTTATACACTCGAACTTCAATCCTCACACATTCACAAGGAATGTCGTCCAATGACAGAGTAACTACAAACAAAAAGACATCTCTGCTATCATTGAAATGCTCTATTTCTGAACATAATATAATGAAATCAAAAGCTTGTTTTAAATTTTTAAAGATTTCTTTTAGTTTTATTAAATTATTAGGTTGGATGATTTTTGGTTTTGGACATTTTGCTAAAAATAATAGTCTGTTTGCTGAATTGATAAGTTGTTTTGACATTTTATTTAAGAAACCTTAAGACTATCCAAAATGTTTAGGTTGTTTTCAAATGCTAAAATACATTGACTAAGAGAGTCATCTCAACATAAAGTTTTGTGATCAAGTTGTCTGTGTCCTCGCAGATATTCAGAGGTATTTGGGCTGACACTATAGTTTCTACTTTTTTCAATCTCCCACTGTGCTAAGCACAGCAATAGTTCTATAAAGCAGTCATTAAATATATAATCAATTGATTCAATTATAGTGTTCATCAACCCCTAACTTTATTCTCAAATAGAAACAATTTTCTGGTATTCAATATAAATAATAAAAGGTAAATATTCCTTTCTTATAGAAGAACCAATTCATGATTCAATTTTTTTTATAGTTTTATCTGTATTTCTCAAGGTGTCCAATGGGATTTTATACCATGAGCTAAAAGGAGAAGTATTTTCCAGTCTAATATGTGTTTACTGTTTATGGTGGAACTGCCAGGCAGTAGCTTGATACCCACTGCTTACTGCCAGCACAAGTGACCTCATATCTATTCCTGCTTTGCTAAGGGACAACCTGTACCGTGTGTCCCCATGTCAAACACATCAGAGGGACACATCATCCTTTATCACCAGTCATGAAAATGAAGCTACCATCAGACTTGAGTCCAGCTGATTTTCATAAATCACACATGTAAATCCATCTTATTAATACTGTGGGGTTCTTATTAAAGAACTAGGCAGTGAATCTGCTGGGTTTTAAATGATAGATATACTAAAGCAATCACAGCCAAAGCAGGAACATTCTTTTCAACTGTAATTGATTACATCTGTTTCATGTTAAAGGACCAACTCCAGGTTAACTTTCTCATGCTTTTTTACTCTCAAGCAGCAGAACTCAGAACAAGCACGGCTGCACGTTCCCACATCACAAGTAAGGTAATTTTGTTTAATTTGTATAGAGAGATATATTTTGTCATCTAAAAATGTTTTCCACTTAAAATATAGTTTGTATATACAGCCTTCACATTTACCATACTCTTTCAAAACACAATGTGAATTTCCTAGCACCAAAGATGATGTTTAAAAAAAATTGTATGTCAATTTTCAGAGCTACCTCAAAGGGGATTTTTAAAAAACATTTTAGTCCAATAGTCAGGACCATGATTCCATGTTAAATGACATTGTCACAAAAAGGAAATCCCAGTACTAACTATGAAGTACACATTACTCAATTTAAGGAACTATTTAAAAAGGAAAGACTTGTTTAATTTGTACCATATGTGTCTAAATTGTATGTCTGCAAGTAATCAAATTAGTCACTGAATACATCACCCATAAGGCCTTTCTCTGCTGTCGCCATGCCATGAGACCAAACTAAAGGCTGTAGACTTGTAGCATGATGACCAAACTGTCTTATGTGAATTGAAAAACAAGGACATTGCTGCAAATCTTTATTAAAATGTTGTTGTAGAAGTAGATCGTCCTCCAGAGCAGAGGCAAATGATCAGGATGCCATCCAGGAGAAATTCTACCCACCTCGCTTCATTCAAGTGCCAGAAAACATGTCGATTGAAGAAGGAAGATTCTGCAGAATGGACTTTAAAGTAAGAGGTTTTTAAATGCTAAAGATACATTAGCAATAGGACATTAAGTTCAGGGAATATACTCTCACCCATACACTAACACGCTCTCACACACACGTATACTCACACTCTTACAGACTTTCTCACATACACTCACACTCTTACACATACTCACACACTCACACTTAAACACTCACACACATAATCTCTCTGTGTCTCTCTCTGTCTCTCTCTCTCTGCTTCTCTCTCTGTC
>NC_034604.1:39187712-39195444 GCF_900095145.1 Mus pahari
CACACACACACACACACACACACACCAGGGTGTCTCAAGTGCACATGTCTGTAGTTATTCATTAACTACTTCAAGCCACCCTGCTTTCTTCTTGTTCGGGTCTTCAGTCTAGGAGAAGAGGCCACATCACATTGTGATTATTTTCATTCTGAGAACCCCATCCTCATAAAATATTTTTCCAGATTCCTTGTCAATGAGAGCTTCTATTAGGGTTAATGTTTGTATACAGAAATACTGAACTAACATTCATATACAAAATTGTAACTCAAAAGTTCTGTTTTCAAAAGCTATTTGTTAAGTTGAAAGCCTCACATACTTGCCTGTGGGACTTTATTTGGAGTCACACTTAGCTAGACTAGTCACTATTTCCCTATTCCTCGTGGGACATAAGACATAAACTAGTGTTCTAGATAAAGTGACCAAAAGAGGTCTTAAAGAGCTTGAGGTTGTGTTTGAAAGAAATATATGTGTTCTGAAATAGCCTAAAAGCAATATTGATCTTGTTTTTAATTTCACAATTAAAATTTACAGTAAATATATTTTTAAACTCCTGCTTTGCATTTTCAACCCCCAAATCCAGATGATAAAGTTGTTAAAATCATCAATAGAAGACTGCTCTGTTTTGTTTCTAGGTGAGCGGACTGCCAGCCCCTGATGTGACATGGTATCTAAATGGGAGACCGGTGCAATCAGATGAGTTGCACAAAATGATAGTGTCTGAGAAGGGTTTCCACTCCCTCATCTTCGAAGTGGTCAGAGCATCAGATGCAGGGCCGTATGCATGCGTGGCCAGGAACAGAGCTGGAGAAGCCACCTTCACAGTGCAGCTGGATGTTCTGGGTAAGCCTCCGAAGAGATCCTTCAAAGGCAGCCTGGCTGAAAAGGAAAGAGCGTTACGAAGGAAAATAATTAAAAGGAAAGCCCAGAGGACATCATAATTGGGTTAACATCTACAGAACCTAGCGCAATGCCAGGCTATACTTACAACAACAAAAAGACATCTAGGAGAAGCACTGAGATTAAGATGGCAGATTTATCACAAGTTCTTTCTAGAACAGTAATAAGGCAATAATACAATTTTATTTCAATTTAATTATTGGGAGATGGATGAAGAAATTTTTTCTTTTACATATCCCAAGTCACAATCTATTGAAGGGAGCCAAGACAGAAACTCAAATCAGGGACGGGGAAGCAAGAGCTGAGGCAGAAGCCATAAGGAGGCTGCTTACTGGCTTGCTTCCCAGGGCTTCCTCGGTCTGCTTTCTCTTCTTTAAAAAATTTAAAATATAATTACATCATTTCCGACTTCCCTTTCTTCCCTCCAACCCCTACCATGCCCTCCCCTTCTAACCCCCCTGTGCCCCTTCCTTAATGTTCTCAAATGTATGACCTCCTTTTCCATGATTGCTGTAGATATATAATTGATAGATAGACAGATAGATAGATAGATAGATAGATAGATAGATAGATAGATAGATAGACAGAAAGACAAATAGATATCCTGCTGAGTCTGTTTATTATTGGATATAGGTACAGATTTTCAAAGCTTACCAGCTGGTGTTTCACAATTAATTAGGGGGCTCATTCCTCAAGAAGAACATTTCTGAGGCAGATGCAGATATTCACAGCAGACCCTTAGACTGAGGTCGGGGACGTCCTATGGAAGAGTTAGAGGAAGAATTGAAGGAGTCAAAGCAGATAGCAACCCCATAGGAAAACAAACAGTGTCAACTAATCCGGACCCCTGGGAGCTCCCAGAGACTAAGCCACCAACCCAAGAGCATACATGGTCTGGTCTAACTCCCACCCACCACCCACCCCCTCACCCCCCACTCCCCCGCTGCACACAATGTAGCAGAGGACTGCCTTGTCTGGCCTCTGTGAGAAAAAAAAAATGTACCTAATCCTGTAGAGACTTGTTGCTCCCAGAAAGGGGAATGTCCAGGATGGGCATGAGGGGGGGGGGGAAGAGAGCACCTCCTCAGAGGTGAAGCAGAGACAAATGAAGTAAAGAATTCTGGGAGGGGGGACCAAAAGAGGGGGAAACATTTGGGATGTAAAAAATAAAATAATTAACTAAAAATAAATGAATTTTTAAAAAAATACAGGAGTATTTTTAATAAAATTGAAGTACGTGAAAAATATTGAATAGAAAAATGGTTTGACTTTCAAAAGGAAGATTTATTTATCAGAATATTAGTAAAATTATGCATATACACCAATAGTAATCATGGAGGAAGAGGCTATAAGTTTGAGAGTGAGAGGGGCATGGAAAGAGTTGAAATACTGGGAATTATGGGAGTTGGAGGGAAGAAAGGAGGGGGAAAGAGATGTAACTATATTTTAATTAAAATATATATTTCCAAAGTTTAAAAAGAGAGAGAGAGAGAGAGAGAGAGAGAGAGAGAGAGAAGAGAGAGAGAGAACCGATTCTCCCTCTCCCAGCAGTCAATAGTTGCTTATAGTTCTTTGTCTAAGGGTGGAGGCCTGTGAGGCTCCCCCTTCTATGTTAACATGCCAGGACAAGGTGTCCTCCTTGTTCGTGTCTTTGTTTGGGCAGCCATAATGTTGGGGTTCAGGAGTGAAGGCTCCCTATACTTCTAGACTGCAAGACACAATCTCGCAGTAGAGTTCCTGTTCCTATGGTTCTCACAATCTCTCTGCGCCCCCGCCACCCCCCCCCCTTTCTGAGATGCTCCCTGAGCTTTTGGTGCAGGAGTGGTGGGGTAGACGTAGCCACTGAGGCTGTGAGCCTCTCAGTCAGTTGTTCTCTGTATTTGGACCAGGTGTGGGGTTTAATTATGACCTCAGTCTAGTGCAAAGAAAAGCTTCTTTGATGAGAGGTGAGAGCTACATTTGTCTAAGCGATGGCAGTATGTTCTTTTCTAAGATCCGTGAACTTACTAGTCCCAGGGAACTGGTGAGGTTTCCAGTCCTATTATTGGACCTAACTTAAGTCCAATTAGAGAGCTGTTGGCTACTGTCATCGCATGAGTGCCACTACTGCACTGCATCCTTAGGGATTTCTTGGAATGCTGATCATTGTTCATCAGAGCCATGGAGGACTATCATGTGCTTCACCCTTTGGCTGGTTTGCATGGTTCCCTTTGGTATTATGAAAGCCAGTCTTTGGAAGGGAGTGTTCCACCCCTTCATTCTTGCTATTTCCCCTCTCGAGGGCTCCTTCAGCCCATCCCCATAGTCTTTTTTATTATTATTATTATTATTATTATTATTATTATTATTATTATCTTTCTTGGTTTCTGCAGTTACTCCAAGTTATATACTCACATCTTAAGACTTGAATTTAAAAATCACTTATGAGATACTAAGTTTATCTTTCTGGGTCTGGGTTATCCCACATAATATATTTAATTCCATCTACTTACTTGCAAATATCATTATTATTTTCCATTCCATCCGAATAATACACACATGTACATTTTCATTATCCGTTTGTCAGCTGAAGGACATTTAGTTTGTTTTCATTTTCTACTGTGAACAGAACAGTAGTGAACATGGCTGAGCAAGAATTGGTAGGGAGAATAGTATATCATTTCAGAGGGAGCAAATAAAATAATATAAACATTAGATATAGCTAGAAGAGAATGTCAAAGTAGAAACGGTAGTCTAATAATTAATCTTCTCTATAGCCTGAAATGTAACCATCCTGACTCATGCTGATACAGAATTGTCACAGGCTGTCATAATGTGAATTCATACTTGAAAAATTGAGAGTGGACGCTAATTTTTAGCTGTGCACCATATTATATTTACTAGGAAAGTAGTGTCCAATTATAACTACCCCTCCCTCCAAAAAACACTATTCCTTTGGGAAAACAGGGTCTGACAAACTCTCACCTCACACTATGGCAACATAACTCTATAAAACCTCATGTCCAGTTTTTAAATTTTACAATCTAAGTACTTTAAATATATTTAGTGCATTAAGCTCTTATCTCACAAGAAATATTTAATAAATCATTGTTTGTTTTATAAAAGCCTGACTGGGTTAAAGGATGGACAATGTTCTTGAGCTTATAGTCTGCATAAATCAATGAAAGATCTTTAAGATCATACTAGAGACTGAGGGAACTCAACCAAAGCAAACAGAGAGTAAAACACAGATGTACATGCATGCCCAGTACACATACACTTCATGCTATTAAGCTTTGGGTAAATCACATTTGTGCCGGTGGCTTTGTAAGAAATGCCCTATTCCAGCTGAAAGAGACCCGAGCTGAATCCATCCAACCTCTCCCTTTCTCCTTTAGAAAAGCCAGCTTCAGTGTGAAGTCACCACTTCCTATTTCTTCTTGTTGCCAGTGGTTTGATGTTTACTGCCATGTGCATGTTATTGTCCGTTTACAAAGTATCTCTTCTGTCATTTTCAGACAGATCTGTCACTACCACCTGGGGTTGGTTTGATTCTGGTGTTGTGGAAGGTGTCCTTAGCAAAGATAACACCGAGACCCAGAGAAAGTAAACAAAAATGTTCCAATTTTATGTGGCTCACGGAGACAATAGAGATTTTATTTTGTAGGGTTGAGGATTGGGGCCCACAGCCCTGCAATGCAAGACAAACCCTCCACTGCTAAGTTGCCCTCCCCCAATAGGGATCTGAACTATAGTTTTCTGCTACACTTCCCATCATGCATGCTGCCTCGCTGTAGATGAAATGACTCATCTACATAAACATGCTTATAATTTTAATAAATCATTATATTCCATTTTAAGAACTCTGAATATTGTGAGATAATAATGTATGTTACAGCATTTTATCTAACAGTAAAAAGGTTTCCACTTCTGATGTTGCTAATTTTTAAAGCTTTAATGTTAATGTACAAATATCATAATATTTTAATTTGGCCTAATATCATCTTTATTGATTTCCTACCAATATCCAGCAAAAGAGCATAAAAGAGCACCGATGTTTATCTTCAAACCACAGAGTAAAAAAGTTTTTGAGGGAGAGACCGTGAAGCTGGAGTGCCAGATCTCAGCTATCCCTCCACCAAAGCTGTTCTGGAAAAGAAACAATGAAATGGTCCAGTTCAACACTGATCGGATAAGGTGAGACAAGACTGTCTTGACTGATGTATATATAGGTTGGATGAATCTAGTTTTGCTTTTTACACACACTACAAATATCATTTACACAATTATGTATTTAATACATATTTAAGTCAAATTCAAGTAGTCCTAAAAATATACAAAAAAGAACCTAGAATTCATCTTTTGTTGGCAGTGAAGAACCATGATTATACAAAATAAATGACGTAGAATGATTAAAACTGAATTACTTGGGGGAGCACGAGAGAGTGTGTATGACTTTCCTAGAGATCCAACCTAGGGTCTTGTGTATGCTAGACAGATATTCTACTACCAAGTTATACTTCCACTCATAGGTGGGGTATCTAACTTTGGAAAAATCAATATCTACATGGCATTGCTTAGACACAGTCTTGGAATTTCTTAACAGCCTTTTCTTATTAGTTAGATTCTACAAGGCGATAATATCATTTAAACTTTCACCCCAGATGAAAGAATTTTAATTCCTGACCCTTTGTTTTTTGTTTTGTTTTTGTTGTTGTTGTTGTTGTTTTGTTTTTTTGTTTTGTTTTTTTTGTCTGCTTCTTTCCAGCTTATATCATGATAACGCCGGAAGAGTAACTTTACTGATAAAAGATGTAAACAAGAAGGACGCTGGGTGGTATACAGTGTCAGCAGTCAATGAAGCTGGCGTGACCACGTGTAACACAAGATTAGATGTCACAGGTATGTCACAGAGCAACCCAATTTAACCGGGAAACTGAGAAACATCTGGCTCAGAATTGTGCGATGTCTGGGAAATGTCCCTCCAAAATCTCTGTCAGAGAGTGCTAAATTCAACTGGCGCATATGCTAAGCCACTCTTCTTGATTTTTATTTATTTCAGCCCGTCCAAACCAAACTCTCCCAGCTCCTAAGCAGCTGCGTGTTCGACCAACGTTCAGCAAATACTTAGCGCTAAATGGGAAAGGTTTGGATGTGAAACAAGCTTTTAACCCCGAAGGAGAGTTTCAGCGCCTGGCAGCTCAATCAGGACTCTACGAAAGTGAAGAACTTTAATAACTTTGCCCACAGGGAAAACACAACTTCGCTACTACCAATAGATCTGATAACATTGTGGGGGAAAAAAAAATCCATGGCTGTATTAACAGATTGTGACTTAACTTAGGCCGTATAACTAACTCACATT
This sequence comes from Mus pahari, assembly GCF_900095145.1. Classification (NCBI taxonomy): domain Eukaryota; kingdom Metazoa; phylum Chordata; class Mammalia; order Rodentia; family Muridae; genus Mus; species Mus pahari. The sequence continues at coordinate 39,193,954 of NC_034604.1, forward strand.
TAGAATGTTATTTACCCTCTGACTCTGGCACGGCCTGTATTCCTCTGACCCGTGAAGCCGACAGTAAACTAAGTACATACGTTTGTGTTGTAAGAGACTGTTTTAAGATGCAGTGCCTTAACACCGAAGTCCTTTAACAACTGTGAGTTATGAACCAGAAACTTTTTAAACGCCACTAATGCTTGCAGTAAAGTTTATGGGTATTGCTTAACAAACATTTCTTTGCCTGTTTTCTCTTATAGGAATACTAACATGATATAGATTATCTGGGTGTTCCACAATTTCACATCAAAAGAGAATAAAAATTTGAGTAATTCAGACAGACTTGCCTCATCTTCACGAGAGTCTAGAATGATCTTCCGGATCAAACTTGTGGTTTTTATATGTGAAACAACACTCAGAAAAACCTGTGAATAGCAAATGCCAAAACACAGAAATGTTGTCATTCCCAGGGAGGGCATGAAGCTCACAACTCAGGCTCCCTCTGAAAATGCCTCCCACGACTTACACTTCAAAGGCAACCATGCTAACATCAACCACAGTGCTCCGGAACGAGAACCATCTCCAAAGGTCATCTCTGAGTTGTGTGTATTTAATGTAAATGTCAAGACTGGTTGTTTTGCCTCCTATGTTTCCCATATCAAATAACTTACTACGTTGGGCAGTCTAATTTTGTGACAGCCCTGAGAGTGCAAGCCCAGGAAGATACAAATCCTTTCATGAAACTATCTTAAGCTGGAACAATGGTGTTTTCTTTGCCACGGGCCACCAGTCCACTGGCTGCAGCCTTTGCTTGGTCTCTTCTGTTCCTTCCATGAAAGACAATTTTTGGCCCTCGCTACTGTATGGCCTAGTTTTGCTTTATATCTGCCCATAAACACCATTTATCCATACCACTCTCCACTTTTTTCAAAGCAGGAACAAAAGTGGCTTTATTTTCTGCTTTCTAAACAGCTCAGTGATATGCTTCATAGACTACCCTGGAGAGCTTTGGAACAGAATTCCATTTTAGTTTCCTCTTTTATAGCCATAAGAACTCCCCCTGTCCTCTGTCCTCCTGGGTTTGAGTTTTCTTCGCTCACAGTCAATTTTTGGTTTTTTGTTTTGTTTTGTTTTGTTTTGTTTTATTTTGTTTTTTGCAGGGGTGAGGGGAGGCTACCTTTTTCTATAGTTTGTTTACAAATCTTCTCATCTTTGCCAAGTCTCTGGGCAAGATATTGATCTAGGCTCCCAGGGCTACTGTCTTCTCCCATCCTAGTCACTCCTCATATAACCACTTCCTATTCTTAGTGTGTGTTTATGGGGGCACACACATGGAGGTCAGAGGACAACTTTACAGGAGCTAGTTCTCTCCTTCTCCCATGTAGGTCCCAGAGCTGTGACTGAGGTTGTCAGGTTTAGTGACAAGTATCTTAACTTGCTGAGCCATCTTCCTGCCCCAGCGACTACTCTTTTTTTTTTTTTTTTTTGTTTTTTCGAGACAGGGTTTCT
>NC_034604.1:39195474-39201645 GCF_900095145.1 Mus pahari
TCACTCTGTAGACCAGGCTGGCCTCGAACTCAGAAATCTGCCTGCCTCTGCCTCCCAAGTGCTGGGATTAAAGGCGTGTGCCACCATGCCCGGCCCCAGCGACTACTCTTAAAAACAACCAGTTGCTGCAAGTAGCAGGGGCAGCAAGGCCTCACAGCAAAGCATGTGAGCCTTGACATCCATGGATTTCATTGCGACTTTGGGGAAATGATTTAATCCCTTAGCACTTTGGCTTCCTCAAGCTCTAGCTGAAAAATGAAATTAAACATACAAGAAATGCCAATAGTTTTGGAGAAAGGGGAGCCCATTATAGTGAATTGTCATAACTCTTCAAGCCCAAAGTCAGAAGCTGATGCCCAGGTGAAAAGAGGCAGGTGCCCCACACCCCTTCTTATGAGACCTACATTCTTCAGCTTTCCTTTTGTTAGGCCTTGAGGCTGCCAGGAAAAGGAGCCACCTAGCTCGCATTTCCTAACTGAATGGGAGAGTTGACTTGAGCATTTCCAAGTTCCCCCAGGGCTTCCTTTCCCCAAGGACAAGATCACTTCTGGTCTTACCCTCACTTGCTTCATAAGATTTGCTTTCAGCAGAGTCTGAAGTGCACACATAAAGTGGGCCCTTAGCTGAGGGCATCTGGATATAAAGAGGAAAACAGACCCTGAAGGGAAGTTAAAACTGGAATGTCTAAGGAGGGCTCTGTCCCCAGACTTAATGAAATACACAAAGAGGAAATAAAGAAATTACACTTTCTTTTTTTATTTTTATTTTATTTTTTTAGTTTATTTGTATTTTATGTGCATTGGTGTTTTGCCTGTATGTATACCTGTATGGGGGTGTTGAGTCCCCAGGACCTGGAGTTCCAAACAGTTGTGAGCTGCCATATGGGTTCTGGGAATTGAACCCATGTCCTCTGGAAGAGCAACAGTGCCCTTAACCTCTGAGCCACTGTTCCAGCCTCAGGAACTACATTTTCTATATATTTTGTTTTCTGAGCAAAATGCTGTTCCTTAATTAAAGGTAAATTGTATCTTATATTTCCTTATAGCATTTACTACTGACTGTTATGGTTTGTATATGCCCCCAGTTTATGACTGGAAACTTGATTCCCAGTGCAGTAGTGTTAAGATGAGGGCCTTTGGGAAGAGATTGGGTGATCAGGAGCTATTTTGGCATTATTGATGCTACAGGTTGGTATGCTCAATAATTATAAATATATACTGAGAACCTTGAGACCCCAGGGAGTGGAGAGGCCTAGGGGAGGAGTGGGAAGGTAAGGGGTGGGGACATCATCTTGGAGACAGAGGGGAGGAGGAATGGGATGAGAAACTGTGGGAGGGTAGACTGGGACGAGGTAACAACTGGACTGTAAAAAATTAATATATATATATTTTTAAAAAACTACATACACACACACACACACACACACACACACACACACACACACACAGCATAGAGAAACTCTTTGAACAAGAACACTCTATAACCTGCCTGATAAAAATGAAGATGTTTAAAGTGACTCCCATGTCTTTCAGTCTGACCATGAGCCAACACCACAGAAATGGGTATTTCTCCAGGAATCTCACTCTGGGAGAAGGAGAAGGCCCCAACCAGAGAGGAAGATTGTCGCCCAGAAAGAGATTTCACAGAATTTTAATAACTTGTCCTATTACAGTAAGAGTCTGAAGGCGAAATAATGATGGGCCAATGATAGGGTACCACACCTTGACCGGGACGGCTTAGATGTGCATATCCTTGGCCTCCTTATTAAATTTTAATTTCACATTGGGACTACAAAGATGGAGTTGAGAGATTCACTGGATCTCTTTGCCTCTCTTCCCAACATGGCCAGTTGGAAGAAAATCAATCTCCTTCTCCCTCTCCCTCTCCCTCTCCCTCTCCCTCTTTCCTCTCCACTATTATTTTTATTGGTTATTTTATTTATTTACATTTCCAATGTTGTCAACATTCCCAGTCTCCCCTCTGCAAACCATTCCCCCCTCCATTTTGCCTCTAAGATGGTGCTCACGCACCTACCCACCCACTCCTACCTCACTGTTCTTGCATTCCCCTAAGCTGGGACATCAAGCCTCCACAGGTCCGAGGGCATCCCTTCCCACTGATGTCAGATAAGGCCATCCTCTACTATATATGAAGCTGGAGCCATGGGTCCCTCCTTGTATACCCTTTGGTTGGTGGTTTAGTCCCTGGGAGCTCTGGGGGTTCAGTTAGGCGATATTGTTGTTCTTCCTATGGGGTTGTAATCCTCTTCAGTTCCTTCAATCCTATCCCTAATTCTTCCACTGGAATCACCAGGTAAATTAGCTCTTTTAATTGGGCGGTTGAGGATGGGTGGCAGTCTTGGCATGGGACACAGATTGTGACTTCAAATTTTTTAATACTAATTCCTTGAAGCATTTTGTTAACCTAGGTAAAGCTGAAAGTAATTGAAGTCTAAATCAATAGGAAAATGCACTTGCCAGTATTAACTTTTAAATAGCAGTCAAAATAAATAACCAAAGCACGGTATAAATTAGTTAAATTATAAATATATACTTGAAGAGAAAAGAAGATATACAATAATGAGAAGAGAAAAAACAGCATTGATATTTTGGGCTAGGGAAATGATTGGTAGGTAACTGGGTAAAATCATCAGTCCTCTCCCCCTTAATAGGTAAAGATTGGAATTCATATCTGGAGCACCCACAAAAAAAACAAATGGGCATGTGCTGTGTGAGAGATTTTTCCCTGGATGACATAACACACAATTCAACTCACTCCAGAAAAGGAGCACATGACAGACCAAAAGAAAGTTTGCACCAATGTCCAATTTGATGAAACTAGTGAGTTTATATCTGGTTACTAACAGGAGTTTGAGTGAAACGCTACTTACAAGGGGCAGGGATGCCTCCTGCATCACCAGAATGCCCAACCCAGCATCAGTAACAACTCCTGTACATTGCAACCCTGGATCTATTGGAGCGCTCTGCACAGCCTTCAGGGAGCTGCTCCTCAGTGGGAGCATCGCTGACTAGCTCTGTGTTCCCACTGTCAGGCTGGTCGGTCTCCACCACAGCAACTGATTACCCTTCTTTTTAATACTGTTAGCAGGGGTCTTCAAGAATCTTCCAAGTTGCCTTTCTTTTAAATATGGAATGCTTAGTGCATTTGTGCATCATCTCTTCTTGGGGGCCACGCTTCCCCTCTCTGTGTGGTCCAGTCTTGGTATATGTGCAGCAGAAGTGAGCACTCTTCCAAGCTTTTCTTCTCTGCACATGTGACGATTTGCGACCTCCCCTTCCCTCTTGGAGAAAATGTTTCACTATGGGGTAAGTGTTGCAGTTCAGAGGAAGAGGAACAAAGCATGTAACAGCAGGGATGGCCACCTGTCCTTGCAGCACTTGAGAGTTGGGAACTGGAACAAGATGGTTAGCCAGAGTAGCAGATTGGGACCTTGCCTCAATATTTAAGATGGATCATGGTCAAGGAGGACACCTGACATTAACCTCTGGTCTCCATGTACACATGTGTGAACTTGTACTTTGCATACTCATGTGTACCTGTATGTGCAACTCCCTCACATACATACACACACATATATGTGTATACACACACACACACACACACACACACAATCTATATCTATATCTATATATCTATATATCTATATATCTATATATCTATATATCTATATATCTATATATCTATATATCTATATATCTATATATCATCTATATATCTATATATCTATCTATATCTATATAGATATAGATAGATATACACACACACATACACATTCCTGACAAGCTATATATTAATGTGGTAAAAATATTTTTTAATTTAATATTTAATTTCAGTTGTTATCTCCATCCCATTCTGCCCTCCCACAGTTCCTCATCCCATTCCTCCTCCCCTGTCTCCAAGAGGATGTCCCCACACCCACACAGCCACCAGACCTCCCGTTCCCTGGGGCCTCAAGTTTCTCAAGGGTTAGGTACATCTTTTTCCATTGAGGCCAAACCAGGCAGTCCTCTACTGTGTGTGTGTGTGTGTGTGTGTGTGTGTGTGTGTGTGTGTGTCTGAGGCCTTGGACCAGCTAGTATATGCTCCCTGCGTGGTGGCTCAGTGTTGGAAATCTCAGAGGTCTTAATTAGTTGAGACTGCCTGTCTTCCTATTGGATCACCCTCCTCCTCAACTTCTTCCAGCCTTTCCCTAATTCGACTACAGGCATCATCAGCTTCTGTTCATTGGTTGGGTGTAAATATCTGCTTCTGTCTCAGTCAGCAGCTTGTGGGTCTTCTTGGAGGGCAGCCATGCTAGGCTCCTGTCTCTAAGTATACCATAGCATCAGTAACAGTGTCAGGCCTTGGAGCCTCTCCTTGAGATGAGTCCCAATTTGGGCCAGTCACTGGACCTCCTTACCCTCAGTCTCTTCTCCATTTTTGTCCCTGCAGTTCATTGAGACAGGGACAATTCTGAGTCAGAGTTTTTGACTCTGGGATGGCAACCCCATCCCTCTTCTTGATGCCCTGTCTTTCTATTGGAGGTGGACTCTACAAAGTCCCCTTTCCAGACTGTTGGGCATTTCGTCTAAGGTCCTTCCCTTTGAGTTTTGAGATCTCCTCCCAGGTCTCTGGTACATTCTTGAGATTCCCCCACCTCCCACCTCCCGAAGTTGCATATTTCCATTCATTCTACTGGCCCTCAGGGCTTCACTCCTGGTGACCCCCCCCACCCCCACCCCCAATCTAATACCAGATCATGTTCTCCCTTTATCCTGCCCCTTCCCCTCCCCTCTCCCACCCAGTTCCCTCCCTCTGCCCTCTGGTTTCTTCTCCCTCCCTAGTGGGATTGAAGCATCCTCTTGTGGGCCTTATGGCTTGTTAACCTTTTCCAGTTCTGCAGATAGTATCCTGCGTATTCTGTGGTGTTTTGTTTTGTTTTGTTTTGGTTTTGGCTAATATCCATTTATTAGTGAGTATTAAATACTTGAGAATTACATACAATAGGATATAAAATACTTGACCAAGAAATGGAGAGAGGGGCTACTAAACTTTAGAAAGCACATCACAGTTTTCTTTAAAAGTGAGGGGCATATTTTATAAATGCTAACACTAAATTCATGCAGGTCTAGGAAAATAGTCTGAAATCCCCAGAATGGCATCCATAGAGGGATGATATTCATCTTATTGTTAGGACCTGGGCAGTTTAGGACCTGGGCAGTTCCATTAATAAAACAATAACCTATTTTATCTAAGAAAACTGGCAGTTGGTTTTATCTCAGTTACTCTTTGTACTTGTTATATCTTTAAAAAAAAAAAAAAAAAAAAAGTAAGGTTTGCATAGGTTAGAATTAACCAGTCAACTCTTGTGCATTATTGAATACCAAATTTGCAGGTTGCTTTAGAATGTCCAAAATGAATTGAAAGCATCGTCTGTACTTTCAAAATAATTTAAAATCTAATTGTATAAATAAGGCTCACTGGGAAACGCAGGGGCCAATGTGGGCTAACTTGTATGTTTTGTGCCATAAAAACTAAAAAAACAAAAAACAAAAAACAAAAAACAAAAAACAAAAAACAAAAAAACTGGAGACCAGAGAAGGCTGTGGCAGCACTTGGCAAAGCTCCAAGAGGTGAGATCCGAACTAGAATTGTAAAGTTAGGAGAATGCATTCTGTTATGCAGTTGAAATATAAAAGCAAGATGTTCCTCATGTGTGGTGGTTTGAATACACTTGTCCCAGCACGTAGCACTATTAGGAGGTGTGACCTTGTTGGAGGAGGTGTGTCATTGTAGGCATGGGCTTTGAGAATCTCCTTCTAGATTCCTGGAAGACAATCCTTTCCTGGATGCCTTCAGATCAAGATGCAGAGCCCTCAGATACCTCTCCAGCACCTTGTCTGCCTGCATGCTGCCACGCTTCCTGGTATGAGGATAATAGACTAAACCTCTAAAACTGTTAGCCAGCCTCAACTAAATGTTGTTCCCAATTAAATGTTGTCCTGGAAACCCTGATTAAGACATCATGCTTGAAGCTGAAGAGATGGCTCAGCCATTAAGAGTACTTGCTGCTAGATTCTGCTGAAGGGACCCTGATATTGCGGCCTCTTGTGAGGCTATGCCAGTGCCTGGCAAACACCGAAGTGGATGCTCACAGCCAGCTATTGGATG
>NC_034604.1:39201770-39253463 GCF_900095145.1 Mus pahari
TGGTCTTGCAAACTTTATATGACCCAGCACAAGGGAAGGCCTGGGCCAAGTAGTGGGAGTGGGTGGGTAGGGGAGCAGGGGCTGGGGGGGGGGTTATAGGGAACTTTTGGGATAGCATTTAAAATGTAAATAAAGAAAATAATAATAATAATAATAATAATAATAATAATAATAATAAAAAGAGTACTTGCTGCTATTACAGAGGACCTGGGTTCAATTCCCAGCACCCATATGGCAGCTCACAGCTGTCTGAAACTCTAGTTCCAGGGCGTCTGATGTTGTCTCCTGGTTTCTCGGGGCACTGCAAGCACTTGATGCATATCCATACATGCAGGAAAACATTGATACATATAAAATATTTTTTTTATATTTGAAAGTAAGGCTTTACTCATGTTGCATTCTTGTTCTGGTCTAAGAAACATACACTTCCATTAAGTCTCTGCATTGGATTTAACAGACACTTAACTTATGAAATGCTTGGCCAGTGGGGAATCTGAAGGTTTCAGAACTCCATACTTAGCCTCTTCTCTGATCCAAATTCTGAACAAGTAGAACGATAAACTGAGAGCCGGGTGTCACTTGGGGAAGCGACACCTCATTCAAATGTACAGAGGAAAACCGGACTTTACTGAACAGAAATGACTCAGGCTTAGTAGCTGTCAGTGATTTACAACTGCCAGTGACTTGGAAAGACAGAACTGGAATTCAAATTCTCTCTGTCTTTCTTGCTTTTTGGTCTTGGTCTCTGCCTCTTCTTTGTGCTGTGGGCCCTGCTCTGTTTACATTACATGCACATAGCGATTATCCATCAAAACTCTAGGTATATTTTTCTTGTTTCATTTACAATCCATTTCTTAAAATTTACATTGTAGGGTCTCCTACAAAAATGTACAAAAATGAAGTATAGAAACATACATACATACATACATACACACACACACACACACACACACACACACACACACACACACACACTCCTGAAAGCAATTCAAATGCTCAGTAACCTGCCCCTGTAGTCTCAGGGAAGCAGTTAGAGAAATATAGGTAAACCAGGAAAGCCAAATTGGACTTTCTGCTTTAGCTGCTTCTCATAGAAGTTTAAACAAGGAGAAACTGGCATGAAGGCATGGGGCCAGGTGTTCAGACAGGAACAGTAGGAGAAAAGGGAGTGACGGGGGCTCTACGCAATATCCAAACCAATGTCCATTTACAAGACATCCAGCCTGAATGTACGAAGTCACGACTTTCTTTTTCTCTATTGCTTAAACTTATGTATTTCGCAGATGTCCGTTTTGTTGTTGCTGCTGTTTCTGTTCCTGCCAAGGAGCATACCTAGACAGCCTCTGGCACGCTCCTCCCACCCCTTGTCAGCTACTTGAGGGCTTAGGGCGGGAGGATAGCTTCAGCCCGGGATTCGGAAACAAGCCTGGGCAGCAATGGGATTCAATAAGTAAATCAATGTAGAAGGCCAAGGATGTAGCTCCATGATAAAGTACTTGCCTAGTGTGCAGGTGACTCTGAGCTTGGTCCTTGTCAACTTCTGAGTTTCTGCAACAAGGTTTTACTCTGTGATCCAGGAAGACCTGAACTAAGGACCTGCTTGCCCCAGCCATACATTTTCTTCTGATGTGTGTGTGGTGTGTATCTGTGTATCTGTGTGTCTGTCAGTCTGTCTGTCTGTATGTGTGTGTATGCATGTATGTACTGCAGTTCAGCATGGGATGTGATTTGCTCTGGAATTTTGAGAAGCCTTTTAGAAGATGATGGAGATTCTCTCTCCCCTTCAGCAGTTGCAGGAACATAGAAACATCCCAGCCTCTCAGCCATCACAGAGAGAACAGTGGACTGTACATGTACGAAACGTGATCTTATTTTGTGTTAGGTCACATTTTGATAGTGTTTGCTAAAACAGCCTAACACCAAGACCACCTAATGGCAATGTATCCAATAAAGTGAATGAAATAGGCAGATATGGTTATATAGGGGATATAGCCATATATAAGATTATTATTTGTGATTTTTTTCAACATTGTCTTTAGAATAGGAAAAGCAGAGAAACTCTTTCAGCTCTTCCAAACTAAATTATACAAATAAGACATAACATTTTAGGGCACCACACATATACTAGACACACATGCAGGTAAAACACCCGAACACATAAAATAGATTAAATTAAACAAGAAGATATGATACACATCTTGGATTGGCTCCTGAGCCAGAACCAAAGGTAGTTTTCTTTTGCTATAAAATGTAATAATGGAGTAATTAGTGAGCTTTGAATAAACATGGATTTATTCACTCTTATATCAACATTGAATGTTTGTAGTGTTAGAATTAAATGTGAGTTGGAACCAAAGATAAGAGTAGCGTGTTACTAAAAGAGTTACGTTTGGAAATGTGAAATGGAATGAGCACCCTCTGCTGGTCACAGAGTTTCTTTGATTCAGAAATTGGTTGAGTATAGACAGGGGAGGCCTCTGCATGGAGTGGTGGTGTCCTGCACAGTTAGGGCAACCCAAACTAATGATCTTGGCGATCAGTGATTTGGGGAGTATTTCTTGGGTTTGTTTGCTGTTGCTAAGCAGGAATTCTTCTAAAGAATTCACTATGAGGTATTATATGACAGCCTCTCTTCCCATTTAAAAAGGCTATCTGTTAAGAAGGAGCAGACCCTTGGTCTTGCAAACTTTATATGACCCAGCACAAGGCAAGGCCTGGGCCAAGTAGTGGGAGTGGGTGGGTAGGGGAGCAGAGGTGGGGGGGAGGGGTATAGGAAACTTTCNGGATAGCATTTGAAATGTTAATAAAGAAAATAATAAAAAAAAAAGAAAAGAAAAGAATAATAATAATAAAAATTTTAAAAAAAAGAGTAAAAAAAAAAAAAAGAAGAAGAAGAAGAAGGAGCAGATCCGACAACACAATCCACTCAGAGATTTAGCAGAGTAGTGCTTAGTTAGCTGCTGAGACTTTCTGCAGCCAACAAGAGGAAATTGTTAGAATGAACTGCTTTGGAGATTGAAATTCTAGTTTGTCAAAGACATTGTCACTTAAAAATAAAGTCCTAGCCGGGTGTGGCAGCACTCAGGAGACAGAGGCAGGCCAGTTTCTGAGTTCGAGGCCAGCCTGGTCTACAAAGTGAGTTCCAGGACAGCCCAGGCTACACAGAGAAACCCTGTCTCGAAAAACCAAAAAGAAAGAAAGAAAGAAAGAAAGAAAGAAAGAAAGAAAGAAAGAAAGAAAGAAAGAAAGAAAGAAAGAAAGAAAGAAAGAAAGGGAAAGGAAAGGAAAAAGAAAAATGAAGTCCTTATTTTTTTTTTCTTCCACATAAAAGAATGTTGTTTTAGCAATAGCTTGGCACTTTCTTGCTTCTGCATTTGCTCCGTTGATTGCTTTCTCTCTGCACACATCGGTGCCTGAGTGTAAGATACAATAGGAGTAAGAGGGGGTAGATGATGGAAAAGGAGAGAGTCTAGAGTCTTACCATTGTTTTATGCAACACATATTTATATGTATGCCTTTATTTAATGCCGGGGGACATGAAGGAGGAATGACAAATGGCTTTAGAACTCATGGGATGCAGGCCACTGGTTACCACAACCACATGAGAAAGCCTCAGTGTGGCATGTGTTATGCTGTTAGGGAGTTCGGCTCTGCTCACTGTCCTCGCATCCCTCTTAATCTAAGAATTACATGAAACCCCTAAGGAGGCTTCCAGCCCCTCACTGGGCAGTATCTCTGGCACTCACAATAATAATGCTTGATCTCTTTCAGGCCTTGCTGCTGGAGCAGATTAGTGATTCAGTCACCACCCTAGGAAAGGACTTAGAGAAGTGGATTGTCAGTAATGACCATTGCCCTTAGAAAACATTTCAGAAAATAAAATTGTTAGTGAAGTTAGGTTGAGATGATTTTGTAAGACTCTAATGAACCTTAGCTTACGGGGGACCCCCAGGAAACAACTCTCGGAGCTGGGGATCTATGCAAAAGCAAGAGAATTTATTGTTCCAGCCTGTTGGGTTTGTCTTGCACCTGAAGGAGAGGTGGTAACCTCAGGCAGCCCATTTGGCCAGGCTTTATACAGTTTTCAGGGGTAGAATAGAGCAACAGCCACTAGGCATAATGGGATTAGCAGAACAGTGTGATTTTTAAATTGATTGGTCCTTAGGGAATGAGGTAGCAAGGACTTTCTTTGTCTATGGGGGTTGGGGGTGACAATAGTCAGTCCCCCCTGTGGTTTGAGGAATGTAGTTAGCCTTTCCCTTCCAGAGGGGAGGTATGCCTATGTGCTCTATGACCTTTCTCTTCCAGGATGGGAGGGGTCTGGTGGAATTTTCCAAAGATCCTTTTCAGTTCCCTCAGAAAAAAATGTGAGCACTTTCTCTAATCATTGGGTGACTTTGGCAGCAACCCCTGCAGGTATCTGGATCCACCTCCTTCAGGGGCTCCAGATACCTGCAGGGGTATCTCCAGCAGCTGCCTGCCTCAGTTTACCCACCACATGGATGCCAAAGCTTGTCATTAGCAATTTAAAGCAGGTATTTGTTTTACATTTTAGTGTACTGTGGATCAACACCAGGAACTTTTATGTGCTAGGCAAACATTCTCCAACAGAGCTACAAACACCCTTCATGTGTTATTTTTACAATTTATATGTTAGATTTATGTTATAGTTCAAATATGGAGTGCATCTCTAAAGGCCATTTTACTAAAGACCTGCTCTCCAGATTGGTACTTCTAGGAAACAGAAGAACCTCTAAGAAGTGCAGTCTATTAGGAGGTTCTAAGGTCACTAGAGAAATGCCTCAGGGAGATTGTGGGAGCCTAGTAGCTAGGCAAAACTAGAATTCAGTTTTTTTAATCTCACAGCAGGAATCTGTTATAGGGAGTGTGACAAACAACAATTATCAATGCCTGTACAGTAGTTTCTAGCAAAATTTTCTTTTAATATACACATAACTCACAGTAAAACATCTTCTCAAAGCCGGGCAGAGGTGGTGCACGCCTTTAATCCCAGCACTTGGGAAGCAGAGGCAGGCGGATTCTCTGAGTTTGAAGTCAGCTTGGTCTACAGAGTGAGTTCCAGGACAGACAGGACTACACAGAGAAACCCTGCCTCGAAAACAAAACAAAACAAAACAAAACAAAACAAAACAAAACAAACAAAAAAAGAATGTCACTTAACCGTTTAAGCAGTTATTATTTTTATTTATGTGTGGTGTGCACGTGTGTGTACCGGTGCCTGCAAAGGTCAAAAGAGGCCACCAGATTATCTAGAGCTGCAATTATAGGCAGTTGTGGGCTGTTCAACATGGGTTCTGGAAACAAAACTCTGGTCCTCTGCAAGAATAGCAAGGGCTCTTAACCATTTAACGTTGATAGGCCTTTTAATTTTTGTAAGCTTAGTTCTGACTCAACTGCCCCTTAGCTATAAAGATTAAATGGCGTATTTCATAACTATGAAGGTTTTCACCCATCCAAATTTTAATATCCAAATTAATGTTATAATTTAGGAGCCCCAGCATCCACGTTCTCTCAAAACCAAGTTTTAACTTATTGGTACTTCTTAATCCAAGGGCCATGAGATAGAATGAGATAGGGGTGAGGCTTTGAGTTTTGGATGTTATAATTCAGAGCACTGTCTATTGTACACAGTCCAGCTCTTAGAGGCCTGTGGGTGAGAAGGCTGGGCACAGATGTGAATAGACAGAAAAATGCCTAGCGAGATGCTTAACAACAAGCATCTCAAGAAATTTAAATAGAAGCAGTTAGGTTTGGCACTGTGTTAAAATTGGGGGGACTTACTTGCACTGAAAATGAGGTTACAAAAAAAATTATAGAAAGACTTCCTGCACTGTTCCATCAGGGAGCTAGTAAGCTCTTTGTACCTATTCTACTTCTCTACGAGGATCAATATCAGCTGGCTTTATACCACTGTTTCACTACTAAGTCTGCTGAAACTAGAACTTAAAGTCCAAATAGGACAACTAATAAAAGTAACCACTAAGGTACCTCCTTGATCAATGCGAAGATAGACAGTACTAATAAAATGTGCATACAGGAAAGGTCTCGCCTCTCACCTCTACCTTTACCAATGTCTGTGCTCTATTGACCAATTTCCCATTGGCAGCATCCAAATTCCTGAAGGTTTTTTTTTTCCACCAGAGTACATCTTGCTATGTGGCAGGCAGGGTACAGTCTAGGAGCAACGCTCTACTAATGACCAATGATGGGATTTTCTGTATAAAATCCCCATGTCTTAGTCACTTTTCTATTACTGTGAAAAGACACCATGACCAAGGCAATTTATGAAAGAAAGAGTTTATTGGGCTTGCCATTTTAGTGGGTGAGTCCATAACCAACATGGTGGGGAGCATGGCTTCAGGCAGGAAGTCATGGTGTTAGGGCAGTAATCAAAAGCTTACATGTTGAGACAACAACCTCCAGTGACATACCTGCTGCACCAAGGCCACACCTCCTAATCCTTCCCAAAGAGCTCCACCTAACTGTCGACCAGGCACTCAAATATATGAACCTATGGGGGCCATTCGCATTCAGACTATATCTGTGGATTAACTCTGAAGTGTGCTGTACACTACTGATCTCCAGAATTCATCAGTAAAAGATTAATTTCACTAAGTTCCAGTCACCCTTAACAATTTCTTGATAATAAACCCTTAGTGTTTTTATTATCATCCTTGACTAGCTTCCTTGGTGTAGCAGAATTTTAGCAGAAACATTGTATCTAGCATGAATTTGGAGTGATGGCACCTAAGCTTTGAAGTAACCCTTTGTCAGTAATTGTTACCTGAGATTTTATGGGGCTATTCTTTTGAAGGATTCTCAGAGTCCTTGCATAATTTAGTCTCAACATGCCTGACAAACCAGGAAGTCTCATATGGCTGAGAATTTCTTGGACTTTCAAGTTAGCCTGTAGATCAGATAAAAAGTTTTGGTGTGGGGAAAATTACTTGCTAAGGGTGCCTTTTTGTGTAACAATAAAAAGAGCTTCTATGTAACAATGAAAATAATTCTAGGAGGTTCTAGAAGCCAGGCATGGTGTTGCATACTTTTAATCCCAGTACTTGGGGCACTGTGGCAGGTAGATAGATCAAGGCCAGCTTGGTCTACAGGGTGAGCTCCAGGACAGACAAACTACATAGAGAAACCCCCTCTTGAAACAAACAAACAAACAAACAAACAAACAGCAAGCGAGCTTCTAGGAAGCTGTCAGTGTTCAATCCCTGAGAGACTGATCCCCTGCTGCTGAGAAACTTAAATTCATCCTGCAATGGCTTTCTTTTCATTTTTCAGTCATCCCATATAACCCAGAACACCAACATCTTGTTATGTTATGTGTTTTCTAAGATTGTTGTCTTCATACTACTTGAACTCAAGTCCTCTTCCAAGGTTTGCTCCTTATGAAATCTAAGACTTTCCTATGAATGAACTGGATAAAGAGAAAGGAACACTCCAGCCTGTGTTTCCCTCCATTATACCCAGAATGCTTTGAGACTGGAAGCATTTTTTGTCCTTGGGGAATTTAGTTAGCCAGAATGAATGAATAAGATGCTTTGAAAATCTTTCTACTCCCTGATTGTTCTAGGCTCCATTTTGCTGTTAAATAGACAAATGGATGGAACTAGAAAATATCTTGACCGAGGAAACCCAGACATAAAAGAGCACATATGGTTTGTACTCGCTGATTAGTGGATACCTAAGATACAACTTACAGACCATATGAAACTTAAGAAGAGGAAGACCAAAGTGTGGATGCTTCACTCCTACTTAGAAGGGGAAACAAAATAATCAGAGGAGATGGAAGGAGAGACCTGGGAGGGAGAGAGAAGGGGGAAGGGAAAAAGGTGGCAGGATCAGATATGGCAGGAGATGGGGGAGATGTACAGAGGGTCAGGAAACCGAACAGAGGTATGTAGCAGTGGGGTATGCAGAATTGAGGGTAGCCACTAGAAAGTCTCAGATGCCAGGGAAGCAAGATGTTCCCAGGTCCCGATGGGGAAGACATTAGCAGACACACCCAACAAAGTGAAGATAGAACCTCTAGAGATCATCCAGTAGATAGGCCCACAGTTGATGAATGGGGCCACCCACCCACCTCAAATATTTTAACCCAGAATTGTTCCTATCAAAAGGAAATGCAGAAACAAAAAGTGGAGCAAAGACTGAGAGAAAGGCCATCCAGAGACTGCCCTACCTGGGGATCCATCCCACCTGCAGACACCAACCCAGACACTATTGCTGATGCCAAGAAGCACTTGGTGAGAGGAGCCTGATATAGCTGTCCCCTGAGAGGCTCTGCCAGCACCTGACCAATACAGATGCAGATTCTCACAGGCAACCACTGGACTGAGCCTGGGGACCACAATGGAAGAGTTAGGGGAAGGACTGAAGGAGCTGAAGAGGTTTGCAACCCCATAGGAAGAACAACAATATCAACCAATCTGACCATCCAGAGCTCCCAGGGACTAAACCACCAACCAAAGAGTTCACATGGAAGAACCGAAGACTCTAGCTACATATGTACCAGAGAATTGCCTTATCTGGCATCAATGGGAGTGAAGACCCTTGGTACTGTGGAGGCTTGATACCCCAGTGTAAGGGGATGCTAGAGTGGTGAGGCAGGAATGGGGAGGAGGAGCACCCTCATAGAGGCAAGGGGAGGGGTAATGGGGTGGAGGGAATGCAGAAGGGAGACCAGAAAGAGGATAACATTTGAAATGTAAATAAATAAAATAACTCCCCCCCCCAATAAAAAAAAAGAAAAAGAAAAAGAAAAGAAGCTATTGAGAATGTACAGCTGCAGGCAGGAAGGGAAGTATTATTTCTTCAGGAATATTGCCCATGAAAGACTACATATGTTCTACTTCCTGCACATACAGGTAGAGTCCATGGATATAGGGGGAGGGCAAGGGAAGTTGGATAGGAAACGTAGGGGAGTAATTGGAAAAGACAGAATGGGAGGTGAATTTGATAAAATTATCTAAAAAATATGTCAAGTTCCATCTAGATCCATCTATTAGAAAACAATTCCCATTGTGCTACAAGCTTTTAAAGCATTTAACCCTGGCTTTCCTCTTTTTTTTTTTTTTTTTTTTTTTTTTAATTTATTATATATAAGTACACTGACACTCCAGAAGAGGGAGTCAGAGCTCCTTACGGATGGTTGTGAGCCACCATGTGGTTGCTGGGATTTAAACTCAGGACCTTCGGAAGAGCAGTTGAGTGCTCTTACCCGCTGAGCCATCTCACCAGCCCCCCTGGCTTTCCTCTTAAGTGTGTGAAGATGGTCAAGGACCAATTTAACATCACAGGCAGCTGAATTCGATAATGAAATAGGAAGAAGGAAAACCTTAAAATGCGTTACTTATTTTCTCTGAGGGATGAGAAGATATTACATCTATGAAGGGAAAACATAGCATCACAAGGGACACTAGAAGAACAAGTGTGAACTTAAGAACAAGTGTGAACCTAAGAACAAGTGTGAACCTAAGAACAAGTGTGAACCTAAGAACAAGTGTGAACTTAAGAAGGGCAAAGGCCCTGACAATACCAGAAGATGGGTTTGAGAGATTTTTTCTAAGAAAGGCCAAAAGGATGAAGTCAGGAAACTACAGAGGGAAACAGAGGGCTGCAAGTGTTTTTTACATCTTGAGCCCAGGGAGAAGGGATACCACCTATCCACAACTGATGAGGCTGATGAGGCCGATGAGGGGATGATCCAAAGCTGAAAAATAGTAACCTGGCTCTATTGAATAAAACAAAACAAAATGTATGCAAACTTCTCAGGCCTAGAATGAATGCAGAAATACTAATTAGGTACCTCTTACAGGTGTGCCGATAAATTATGCAAAACTAGAGAGTGGATTAAACAAAAATTAAGAGGGGGGAAAAAAGGGAAATTAAATGGTAGAACAAACTAAACCTGTGACAAGGGAGGTATGTTGGGTAAGGGTGGGAACTGGGGAGGGAGAGGTCTGATATAAGAGGAAGCGCCAAGGACCAGCCTCAGCGTGGAGAGGCGGTCCTGAGGAAGGGATGTTTGGGAGTAGCTAAAGAAATAAGTGCTTGCAGTGGGTGTAAGCTGACAGCTCTGTAGTCTGCTTGAGTTGGCCCTCTAGATAGCTCTCTGCTTGAGATTGCTCTCTGCTTGGGATAACTCTTGAGATAGATAGCTCACTAGACAGCTCTTGGGTTTTCCAACCAAAGTCAGGAAACCTACCCCCATCCCCCAAATCTAAAAGAGCTATGTTAGCTTTTTAGGTAAGCCTTGGGTTCTTGTTTTTTGTTTTTAAGATTTATTTATTTATTTATTATTTGAAAGTACACTGTAGCTATCTTCAGACACACCAGAAGAGGGCGTCAGATCTCATTAGGGATGGCTGTAAGCCACGATGTGGTTGCTGGAATTTGAACTCAGGACGTTTGGAAGAACAGTCAATGCTCTTAAGCACTGAGCCGTCTCTCCAGTCCCAAGTCTTGGGTTTTTTGATCAAAGTCAGAAAGCCCTCCAGAAAAAAAAAAAAAAATCTCAGAGAGCTATGTTAGCTTTCCAAGTAGCTCTCTCTAGGTAGCTCTGTCTTGCAGACCACAGTCCAGTCTTTTATTTACATATCAATTCAGTCATTTATCCAAGGGTCCCTTTTGCTTATACCATTAATAATCACTTTATGACCTTAGCCTCTTGATTCTTAGGACAAGCAAGGACATTTTATCTATCTATCTATTTATTTATTTATTTTAGCATAGCAAATGAACTCAAGAGATCTACCTGCCTTTGTAAGCACAAACAATGAGTTTAGCTGGGTGGAATCTTCTTGCCCTGAGATCACCACTCCCTAAATCTCTTTCTCCTTTCTAACTAATATCTTTCTGACAAACTGACTCATTAGCACAGCTGCCTTTGTTCTTTTAGGTCCATAAAACCCCTCATATATGTAACTCATATTGCATCCTTCTATTTTGAATGGTTGAGATATCCTTTAAAGGACAGCTCTTACACTGATTTATGGAATCTTGAACTCATGTTTTCAAAGTTCTTTCCCACAGCCTTAAAGGCTGTCCTGAAGTTCTCAGCATCACAGAGACACATTCTCATTTCTCAGGATCATGGAGTCCTCAACCTTGGCAAAGAGGACATTCCCCCTGAAAGAAGAAACATAAAGTAAAATATGTACATTATTATACAAAAAGCCTTATGCCTAGCAACTGTCAACACTTATGGAGGGCCACACCCTGTTGGCTTTGCTCCAGGGGTAGGAACCCTATCATGCTGTTCCTTCCGTGGCTATGCAGGACAGGGCAAGGAAGAACAGATGAATTCAGATTCTCCATGTTTCCAGAAGGAATTAGACTCCTCTTAGCAACATGAGCAATGAATGGGAAGCAGGCAGGTAGAAGTGTTGTGTTTGAATGTAGGAAGTGGAATAGGGATCATAAGTTTAATCAGTCTTTTCTAAGCTCTCGTTTGGTGTCAAATAGAAGGATGAAGTTCTTGTCTTCACATTATAGACCTTGCTAGGGTCCGAGCTTTGGCCTACAGCAGCACTGAGATAACAAGCCTCTTGTCCTCAATAGGCCACTTAGAGAGACAAACTACGGTCTATGGAGAAGGGAAGCAGAGGAGAGTGATGTTTTCAGTGTGTGCACACTGGGAAGAGAACAAATAAAGAGGCCCAGTGAAACCATTCTCTCTCAGTCTGCCTTTGGAGTTCTGGTGTGAGATTTGGATTTAACTACTTGAAGACAAGAGGTATCCACGACCAAGTAGCCCTGGTCAAGGTGTCTCTGCTCAACACTCACCCATCCTTGTCTCAACACCAATCTGTCCTGCAAGGTGGTCCCATTAGCTTGCTTTTAGAAAGAGCTCAAAAAAAGCAGAGCAGTGGTCTTGCCTTTAATCAGAGGGGAGCAGAGGCAGGTGGATCTCTTTGTTAGAGATCAGCCTGGTCTACAGACGGTCTCTGGACCTCAAAAACAAACAAACATCCGTAGCGGGGCAGGCCTATAAAGCCAACACTCAGAAGGCTAAGGTAGGAGGGCTGTGAGTACAAGGCCAGCCTGGACTATGTGGCAAGACCCCATTTGCCAACAAAAATGGGATTAATATTTCTTCAGGGAGATTGGCATTTGGCCTAGAGATAATGAAATCCGGTGGTGAGCGTGTGTGCAGAATGCTTACTGACAGCAATCGCGGATAACCCCTTCTGTTTAATAAGTGCTCTGATCTTGCCGCCGGAAAAAAAAAAAGTGCTTGTTCTTATTACCATTAGATTAGAGCCACTGTGACAAAGCCTGAGATGCTGGGGCGTGTGTGTGTGTGTGTGTGTGTGGAAGAGAGGTGTCCTAGAATAGGAACTCGAAAGTTCCCACTAGTGTAGTAGAACGCGCACAGGACACGCAGGCGCACACACACCCCGCGTGCACTCAGTCAAAGGCGGCGGGAAGTTGGTCTTAGGAGCAGGAACTGAGCAGCGTGAAGCCCGATTGGAGCCCACGGGCCAATAAACAGACGTCTCATTGGCGAAGCGCGCGCAGGCGCGACTCCCCAGCTTGACATTGGGCCTTTCACGCGGATGGGGGCGTGGCCCCAGGGCTCCGCCCCTCGCCTCGGCCCAGCCTCGGGGTCCCGGGCGGAGGGTTCCACTGTCCGAGGGGTCCGCACCTCTGTGCTCCTCCACGGTCCCGGCTGCGCGGATCCGGGATGCGCCGCGCCTGCTGCGGGTCCTCATTATGGAGCCCAAACGCCTGGAGATTCCCGGCAGCGTCCTGGATGATCTCTGCAGGTACTAGCGGTTCACCTTCGCCTCCGGGGTCCCTCAGCCTCGGGCGGCCCCGACCTCTCTTCTCCCTCCCCCTCTCCTCAGTTCGGCTTGGCTCCTCAACTTCGGTTCTCCTTACCTGTTCCCGGGTTCCACTATCCGCCCCAGCCTCGGCTCTCCACCAGACCTGGGTCTCAGCACTGAGCCCGGGCCTCGGCTCGCCCTCCCTGTCCCCGTTCCCCACTTTTCGCCCTGGCCTTGATTCTCCATCCCGGGTTACCGCTTTGAGTCCTCGGCCTCAGCTCTCCTGCATTCCTGGGTCCCGGTTTGCGCCCCTGGTCTCAGCTTTTGCCTCTTCCCCGGTCCTTTTGCGCCCCCAGCCTCTATTCTTCCCCATTCCTGGGTCTGGCCTCTCTCTTCCCGGGTCCCTGGTCCTTTGCAGTCCCGGCCTCGGCTCTGCACATCTTTTAGTCCCGCTTTCCCGTCCCACTCGCCGGTGTCCGACGCCCATTCAGTTCCCAAAGTCTTTCAGTTTCTGTTTCTCTTACTCCACCGTGGAGCACGGGAATACCTCATTTCCACTTCAGCAATTCTGCTTTTCCTGCAAGTGAATCCCCTTTGCCCAAACCTGAATTCCCTAATGGATTTCTGCCCAATTCTCTCCTTGAAGTGTGTAGGGCTTTTTGTTTTGTTTTGTTTGCCTGCCTCTAACTTTAACCTGTGGCTTTCTTCCTCCTCCCGGCGTCTTTTCTCCACATAGGTAGAATCCACTGTTTGAGTTTCAGTTATATGAATGATCTCAGGTACCTGGATCTAAACAGGGAGCAATTTTCAAGCTTAAACTTTCTAATCTGCATGTTCGCCCGTGGTCTTTTCTGTAAAGAGTTAATTATTCTTTCCAGAGTTTCCCCGGATTTATCTTTGGGAACGAGAGGAAAAAAATCCAAGAGTTCTTCCCTTTAATCTCCTGATTCTCCCACTTGTAAGGAAATATTCACCCTTGGGTCTTCACAGGAGTGAATTTCTGCGTTCTTGTCAACAGTAATTGCAGCCAGCCAAAAACATTCATGATACGTGCTTCTTTGTAGAAATAAAGTTCCGGGTACATTGTTAGGAAGTCGTTGCTGGTGCATTTGGACTGTGAAATATTAAGATTGTGAATGCTGGTTCTGTATTGACTTCTAGTCACCGAACTCTGTGCTTAAAAAAGAAACTCGGTGTTTTCCACATTCAAGCTGTTTGCCTTTTTTATTTTTTAAATATTTGTTTCATTTCTAATTATTGGAGGCAGGGGACATGTATGTAGGTATCTTGAGGTCAAAAGAGGATGTCTGATACCTGATATTAGAGTCCCTGGAAGTGGGTGCTAAACCTGAGTGTTTTTTTTTAGAGCCCCAGGCACTCTGAGTCATTTTAAGGAGCGAAATATGCGTGTGAAGTTTTTACTGGTGTTCCCCTCACGTTTATTGAAACAACTCTTTAACAGATATGAGGATTAATTTATATAGGGACACATCCTAATTTTTGAAAATCTAGGTTTGAAATCTTCCTTTCCTCTACACCATGTGAGTGTAATGAAAAGTCGAGTCAAGCACTTTAACGTTACACACAGAGTACATACATAGGCTAACTGCATATTTAATAAGCTCTTAGTACTTACTGTTCTCCCAGCACCTGAATGGTGGTTCGCAACTGTCCAGAACTCCAGTTTAAGGTTATCTGATTTCCTTTTCTGAATGCTCTGGGCAGCAGGCATGCACATGGTACACATAATACATACATGCAAGCAAAACCACTTACACACATAATTTTTAAGTCTGATTAAAAAAAAAAAGATTTAACCTTGTAATTCTTTGGGGTTGGAAATTACACTCTTGACTATGGTAGATTAACATGAATCTATGAAAGTTACAAGGAATTTATCTTCTGTGTTCCCAAATTTGATAAGAAAACAACTCAGTGCATATATATGGGTAAATCACTAGAAGAATTTGAGACTACAATTTTCATTTTCTTTATGTTTTCCAGTTTTTTGTTTGTTTCCACAGATGCAAGTTTTATAGTTAGGAAAAAGTCAAGGAGTTTGGGAAACTGATTGAAGATGTGTGAGTTAATAAGGATGCAAGTTAAAAGGCAGAAAAGGAGCAGATGACCTTCCACTTTTTTTACAGACATCTGCAGCTAGTCTTCCTAGGAGTTTTCAGGCTAGTCTCTTATTACCTGGGATTTCGTCATTTGAAGAAGTGATGTCAGCTGTTGTGATTGTATCGTCGCTCTGTTCACAGAATAATTACATCCTATGGTGCAGACAGCATGTTAAGCAGCTAATAAGTTAAAGTGGTTGGTCCCGGTGAATGTTGAAGCTGCTTCCTTACGTTGCATCTTGTTATAAACTGATCTTTTTAGCAGAGTGTGGTCTGTTCAGCTGAAGGGCTCGATGCTTGCTAAACTAGTTACTAACCCAGCTGACCATTTCCTTATACTGCAGTTGTTAAAAGTAACAGTTTTCAAGTTGACGTTTGTCTCTCTCGATTGATTTGTTTGTGGTTTTGTTTTCTAAAAAAAATTCAAGCTCTAAAAACATGATCACTAGAGGAAGTGGTACTCCCTGCGCATGTGTGAACAGCTCTGTAGCTCTGTGATGTTGCTGCTGTGTTTGTACCATGCTGGCCTAGCTGTCTCCCCAGCCCTCCGGTCTACTTTGTTGCATGCATTTGATTTTGGTTCTCTAGTACAGCGCTTCTCAACCCTCCCAATTCTGCAGCCCTTCAACACAGTTCCCTGTGTTGTGGTGACTCCCAACAGTGAATTATCTTGTTCCTATTTCATAAGTGTAATTTTACTACTGTTAGAATCATGATGTGAACATCTGATTTGTGACCCCAAAGGGGTTGCAACCCACATATTGAGAACTGCTGCCCAGCACATCTGCGCCTCCAATGTGTCCACAGTTGGGGTTTCCCCCAATCCCTCTACCCCCACCCCACTTGTTTCCTGAGCACATCTAAACCTCAGTTATGGTATGTACTCTGTGGAATCTGTTTTTCCTATAAACTTCCCATTTTGCTGAGAGAGGACTGTGTGCAAAAGGTGTGAGGCTAAGACAGTTATCATTCCAAAACAGACACAGATTTCTTTTTTTTTTTTTAATTCAAGAAAATTATACTGCAGAAACAGAAATTGAATACAGAAGTTCTTAGAGAAATCCCCCCAAAAGGGAATCAGAATTCTTTTGTAATAGTTAACCTTGGGCGTGCTGTTTATGTGATATCCATATCTAGGTGGGTCCTTGGATATTTTACTATATTATTGAGTAGTCGACAAAAGGTTTTGAGATAGGGTGTCGTGTGCTGGGCTGAGATAGGGTGTCATGTGTGCTTGGCTCATCTCCCACTTCATGACATAGAGTGCCATGTGTGCTAGGTTGGCCTTCGACGTTATATAGCTAAAGATGGTGCTTGTATTCCTTATCCTGCTGCTTCTGCCTCGTTGGCATATGTGCTACCCTGCCTCATTTATTTAGTAGTAAATTTTATAGCATTAGTTGTCTTTCTTGTGACTGGCCATCTGGAATAAGGTATCATAGGTCCTTACAAGTTAGATTCTAGATGCTTTTATAAGACTGTCACAAGCCAGTCTCCAGGTAGTCAAGGACTGACTGTTAAAAGGTAGGAAATTTTATATATACACACACACACACACACACACACACACACACACACACAGAGAGAGAGAGAGAGAGAGAGAGAGAGAGACAGACAGACAGANAGAGAGAGAGAGAGAGAGAGAGAGAGAGAGACAGACAGACAGACAGACAGACAGAGACAGAGTCTGGAATTGAATTCTTATTTAGAACTTTGTCACAGTTGTTAAAAGTGCATGCCTGTGAGATCTACATGATTACTTAGAATTGAGGATGTTTTGTTTTCTCGTAACAGGAGAGTGAAGTTTTATGATGTACAAGTGCCCTTGGGAAGGGAGACCTTTCTCATGGCAGGTGAATGGCCTTAATGTAAATGAGAGCCTAGCTTAGGAGCCCACCAAGTAACAAGACTGTATTCTCAGCTCTGGGTGTGAAAGCACAATAGCATTTGTTTATTATCAGCAATAAGAACGTTAAGGAGTGATAGGTCCAGGGCCTTTGGAGAAGATGTAGAGGAGTTAGCTGTGTGTATGGGTTGAAAGTAGGGGTTCTTTATAAGAACACTTCATAAAGATAGCTAGCCACAATGGCAAAAGTGGGCGAGGGAGGGCCTGGAGAGATGGCTCGGTGGGTAAGAGCACTTACTGCCCTTTCAGAAAACTCGGGTTAAATTCTCAGTTCCACATGGCCACTAACAACTATCTGTAACTTGAGTTCCAGAGAATCCGATGCCATCTCCTGGCATCTGTGAGCATTGCATGAATGTTCGCAGGCATCCGTGCAGGCAAAGTGCCTGACCGCACGGAAAACTACCAAATTTCAGGAGTCCATTGCCTAGCCCACCAGTAGGAGACTGTATCAAGAAATAAGGTAGAAAGCTGGGTGTGATGGTGCACATCTTTAGTCCCAGCATTTGGGAGGCAGAGGCCAGCCTGATCTACATGGTAAGTTCTAGGACAGCCAGAGTTACATAGGGAGACCCTGTCTCACAACAAAACAGAAAGAAGGTGACACTTGATGTCAACCTCTGCCCTGCCCACACGCCTGTGCACGTCACACATATACAGAATCCTATAACATGGCTTTAGGAAGGCGGGTAGGAAGTATGATAGTGATTGTGAAGGTGAGAGGGGAAACAAACCACGCCCGGTAGGCTAGCCCAGTGATGTTTGAGATGAATGGTGACCTTTGGTCCAGAGCAGTCTTTAAGAAGTTTCCTGAGGGAGCATGCTGAAGATGAATGTCCTACACTGGGTTGGGTCTTAGAGAATGCTTAGGGAATGAGAGATGAAAGCTTGTAAAATTCTACCACAGGATTCAGAAAGATGGGACAATGGATCCTGGCTACTCACTGGGGTCTAGAGGTAACAGAAGCTACAAGTTTACCTAGGTCTGGCCAGAAGAGAAGGCGGAGATCCCCAGAGGCTCCTGGTGTTTGGCAGTTTGCAAGTTTCTGGGGGCGGGGCCCTGCCCCAGATGGTCATAGGCTCTGTTGCTTCACTGCAGTGGGACACATGTGCAGGCCTTGATAAAATCCAGTCTACACAGGTTCCAGTGGGCTTTTACCCTCTGAAAAGGGTTTAAATTAAACTAATTCTCCATATTAATGTGAGGTAGGAACCTCCAAAAGGTGGTCAGTCTTGGTTCTGTACGTATCCCAGTGGCCTCGATTGCCTGTGACAGAGCATACTCAAGATAGTGTGAGCTGGAAGGTCTGACTTAAGCCCACTGAGAAGGACTTTTAAGGGGCAGAAGTGGGTTTGACAGTAATGTGGCATCTGAGAAGTGTGGACTAAGACTGTTAGTCTCAAGTGGGAGTTCAGTGAGAGATCTCTTAGGAGTTGGAGTGGCCCTTCCAGTCATCTTAGCTGACAGAGGATAGCAGAGGCTCTGGAGGGAAAGTTAGCTTTTGAGTTTTATTCACTCCCTGAGTGAAATGAACATGAAAGGCCAGGCTACTACCAGACTGTAGTGATCTGGGAAGCTAAGCAAGGAATGGTGTGTCCCTGAGAACAGTTGTTACCTCTGAGGCCCCTTAATTTTACTGGTGAATGCCTCTATCCCTCTGGTGATGGCACACAAGAGAGGCGTGTAACTGAGACTCTTGCTAGTCTCCCCCCACAGTAAGCAGAAGATTCTCAAGACTGACCTGACAACAGGTAGGACCAGCTTTAGAAATGATTGTCAAAGCCTGAAGAATGTGCCTGTGAGGAGAGACTCAGAGTTTGAAGTGACATTGGCTTCCAGTGTGTGACTTGATGAAATGTTAAGGCCCTTCCATTGGTAAGATTGGGCTTTGAAACCATCCCCCTGAGTGGTCATGAAGCTTTGATCTAAGGGGTATATTGTGGGCCCAGGATTGGGAACTGAGGCAGCAGGGAATGGAAGTCCAGCTGCCTGTTGATCTGTTTGGGTGCTATCTTGTGACGTGGGGGTATTTTGATGGGACTTGTCATGAATAGTAGTAGCTCCTTGGGTTGGAAGCTAGGAGGCTTCTAGTAGAACTAAAAATTTCATAGGCATATGTTTTTGTTCTTGATTTTCTTATAATTTATTAGAAGAAATTTATAGCAATTTACAGAAGAAATTTGACTTCTTTGATTTACTGTTCCACAGGGGTAATCATTTATGATGGATTGGATGTGGCAGGTGGTAGGCAGGTGAGAGAGCTAACTTGAAATGGCACAGCCTGCTCCCAGTGACATACTTCTTCCAGCAAGGTCACACCAAATCTCCTTAAACCGTGCCAACAAAGACCACGTATTAAATATCTGAACCCACGGAGGACATTTTCATTCAGACCACCATAGCACATTTAATCATCACATTTAGGGCAGGGAGTGGTCCGTTTCCCTTCAGATGGCTGAATGCTCCTGTTCAGGTAAAGATCACAAGCTAAATTATGTAAATATTGTCATTCCAGCTCCAGCTGGAAACCCTGGTGAGAGCAATTAGTTCTGCCTTTGAGGCTTCTGTGGATTTACCCGGAGGCTCCTGTGGCCTATGCTTACCTGAGGCTGACTGTCACACACCCTGAAGATTTGCACCCTCTATCTGGGAACATGGAAAACCATGTGGATCGGATCTAGCCCCACAGGTAGGGCCTTAACCTCCACGCGGGCTGCTTCAGAGAGACTTTGGGGTTAGGGTGTAGGACTAAGGTGGCAGAGTTTAAAGTTTAGCAGAGTTTTGTAATCTGCTCTACATGAAAGAGTCTGGAACTTGTCTGCTCTGTTACCTGAGACCTAGTGCAGGGCCGATAGGAACGGAAAGCTTAACTTCAGGGTCTTCAGTGATAACATGGAAACCATCATTCTCTGTCCAGGGCTTAGAGGCTTTCCACCAAGAGCAACAGTTATTTGAACCAAGGCAGGGCGATTCTCCCATGCCCCCAGATGTAAATAACTTGAAAAACAACTGGATTCTTGGGCCCCCAAATTCACAGCACTGAGTTAAAATTCTTGCCACCACTTCTTTAACTCTGTACATAGAAGAAAGGGTTTAGTAAGAATATAAAGAGCCAGTGTTGGGGTGAGTCCACATCATTTCAGAGATTATATCTAATGGCTCCTTCTCTGATCTCCTCTAGGTCTCATAGCGGAGTCTATCCATTAGTCTGAACTGAACATTGCCGAATTCTTGAAAATTGTGCCAGACCTAAAAAGGTCTTTAATGGTTTTGTGAATGAGGTCCCCCTAGTTAAAATGAGATCCTTGTGGTACTAGAAAGGTTCCTTGTGTGCGAGAGTAGTCTAATTCCTGGAAGCTGCACCTCTTACAGAGAAGATTGGAGCCTGTTGAGAAACCTTATAGTTACAGAAGGCCCGTTTTTGAAGAATCAGACACTGTTTTGCTCTCATGTGGGTATGTCAGGGCTACAGATGGATTGCTCATCTTTGGGAGGACAGTCAGATCTTTTCCTAAAGGTGGGGGCCGTTCCTAAAGCTAAAGCTCTAGTATGCTGCCAAGCAATCTGAGCATGAAGAGATCCTGAGATTTGGAGGAAGCCAAGAACTTAGTCTGGGAATACAAATGAATACTTTCTTTAGGTCACAGTCTGGAGGGCATTGTCTGGAAGAGGGAGTAAGAATTGAGAACTGTGGTATAGATTAGGAGCACAGTCACATTTGTGGCCCTCGGACTGTTCTGTGGGGGCTGTCTGGTTTTACTGTAGAAATAGAAGTGTTTATGAGGAGCATTATATGGGTGCAGTGGTCCAGGAGCCAGGAATTTATTGACAAGGTGTTATAAGCTTTCCTGTACTTCGCACACTAAATGACCTTGGAGCCTTCAAGAGTTAGGGCAGTTGTAGTGGGGGTGGCTATTACTGAGTGTGTAGGAATGGCCATATCCCTGACGTGGGAGGGAATTTGTTTGGATGAGGTAGAATCTCTATTAGAGACTATGGTAAGGGTCTTTAATCATACAACTCTCAAAGTTTCCCAGTTATTTC
The DNA here is from genome assembly GCF_900095145.1 of Mus pahari. NCBI lineage: Eukaryota > Metazoa > Chordata > Mammalia > Rodentia > Muridae > Mus > Mus pahari. The sequence goes on from NC_034604.1 coordinate 39,222,642, forward strand.
AGCCTTTGAGGACCATGTCTAATAAAATGAAAACTATATGGAGAGAACTCTGGAGTCTCAAGGCTTAAGTGAACTGGAACTTTAGACATGATGTTTCTACCTAGGAGAAACGTGGGTTAGGCTCAGAAAGCATGACGTGAAACCGTGGTTGTTTTCCATACAGTTAAGTGAGAAGACTTGGCATCAGTACCAGTAAAGATACTGGAGACCAGAAGGTGGTCAGAGCGGGAAACTCACTTCTGTGCCCATAAGGGATGTAACTGTGGTCCCATACTTAGGGCTACTTATGACTCAGAATACACAAGAGTCTATGTAGCCTCAGGATCCCTTCAGTCTTCAAAAGGAGGAAGAACTCTTCCCAAATTGGGTTCCACATACTCCAGGAACCAAGTTAGAGGCTTTTTGTCCTTTCTCTGGTTTAACTGCAGTGTAGCATAAGGTCCTTGGATGGAAGCTGGCCTTCTACAATGAGGAAGAGAGGGACAGTCTCAATTCCCATGGTTTTCCACTTTGCCAGTTGAACATGGCTCCAGGGAAAACTTAGACCTCAGCAGCTTTGAGTATCCCTGGCTGAATGCCCTGCCTGAGTGCAGCAGTGGCAGAAGAGGGTCCTTCATCTGAAGCTGTTAGTTATCTTACCTGGTGGCTAGGCCAGGCGAGAATGGCAGGAAATGTGGAGTTGCTTCTGTTGTCCAGTGAGCTAGCTGCTTAACTCTGTGTGCCTCCCAGTTTGGCCTTTCTGACTCTCAAAGTTTCAAAGTCATTTCAGCCTTTGGAAGCCATGTCTAATCAAGTGAAAAGAGAAGTCAGGCCCTGGTCTAATGCATGAAGCTTTGTCAGGTATCCAGAGAGCCTTGGCATGTAAGATGTACAGCCAGCGTAGTTTGGCCTCCTACTTGGTCCAGATGTCAGCATGGTTTCAGCCAACCTAAAATACCAAAGAGCGTTAGTCTCAGGAGCTTCCTGTGTTGACTTCCACAGTCTGTGGTAGTTAACAGTTGTGATAACTGCAATTTTCATTCTCTGATAATCTCTTAGTGACTCATTACTCCAATTTTCCTATATTACTAGCTTCATTTGATTAATGGTCCTCACATCAGATACAGCAAAGGAGGTGCAAGGCTCTTCAGCTCAGGACTTTTGCTATGTGTAACGTGGTTATGATGATGATCTTGCCAGACTAGGTCAGAAGCCACTGAACCCTTCAGTGTCTCTAATGAAGCACCAGGGGAAAGGAAGCATCCTGGCTAAACAGACCTAGTTCAGAGTGTACTGGGGACAGGTCAGACATTGGAAAGAGGGCGTGTACTCAGACGGTGACAAGATTCCCATTAGCCAGCCACCTTATAAATGGAAAGGATGTTCTCTGAGGGATAGGGGATGGCTTTTAGTTATTTGCTAAATTCTCTGCATGAAGTTTCTGAGCAAACATGAGGTTGTATCTGGGTAAGGAGGAGCCGTTGGAAAGAGCATAGCAGTGGAGTAGATGGAGCGGTGGGAGTGAGCAGGGCTTTGCATGCTAAGGAGAGGTCATTGTTGACGCTCTAATGTGAATTTGTTGCTGTGAGTAAACCATCAAGTGGGAAGAAAGGTTTATTTTGCTCACAATGCAGTTATAGTCCATCATTTTGGGGAAGTTGAGACAAGAACTCAATCAGCCAATTTATCGCATCAACCATCAAGAGCCAAGAGAATAAACACAGCCTTGCTTGCTTCTTCTCAGTTTGCTTTCTTCACTCTTACCTAGTTCAGGGCCCAGCCTAGGGAATATTGTCACTTGTGGTGGGCTGGGCTAGTTAACAATCAAGGCATTCTCCCGCAGACATGTTTACAGGCCAGCTTGATTTCATCAGTTGAGGCTTTTTTCCCAGGTGGTTGGTTCTGGGTTGTCACATTGATAGTTGAAACCAGACATGCAGCTGTTGTACAGTGTTGCAGTAAATTTCTAACCCCAATAAGCCCGAGTAAAGAACACACAACTCAGTTATAATATTTATAAGCTGCACACCTCGACTGGGCAGATTTACCACTACACAGTTCTATTCCCCAGCTATGAGATCCCTTGCTACTTGCAGCTCCTCCAGGCCACGTGGTTCTGCTCTGTCTTCCTTCTACCTTCTCTTCCTGTCTTCCTCTGTTTTCTCTGTCTCCTCATTGCCCTCTCTTCCTCCTCCTCGCTCTCTAAAACCTTCAGCCCCACCTTTCCCTTCCAGTGCCCAATCACAGGCTCCAGCCTTTATTTAACCAGTTAAAATGGCGAGAAGGTTCATGTGAAATCAACCTGAGTATGTGATCCACTTCTCATCAGAGCAGCCACTCTTTAGCAAGCAGAGTTAGCATCAAGATACAAACACCACCACCACAGTACAGAGCGAGCAGAGAGGAGATGGGTTGGTGCACGAGAATCTAACCTAGTAAAGCCCGTGGTTTTCCTCTCACAGCCAAGAGCTGTGGTAAGGCCATGGAAGCTTGGTTGTAAATCCCAAATTATGGCCAGTGTGTGTGTGCGAATTTGTCACGTGTTGAAAGTGATGTTCCCAGAAGAAGGCAAAGTGACTTTGTCCTCCAAGTATCCTGTCTTGGTAAACCTTTCTACAAGGGCCCTGAAAGGTACCTTGTTCTCAAGCCTCTGAAAGATAGCAATTACAAGAGCAGTGATGACTGCTGATTGCACAGTGAGTCACAAAATTAGTTTTCTCATTGCTATGACAAAAGGAAGGATTGATTCTGCCTCAAAGTGTGCAGGTGTGTGAAGGTCCAGCCCAACATAGTAGGGCAGCATGAGGCTGGCCATGTTGCACCTGCAGCCCAAAAGCACGGTGCTAAATGCTGGTACTCATCTTGCTTTCTCTTGTTTATATTCAGTCTAGGATGGAGCTCCCCACTTAACCTAAATAGAACCAACATCACATGTGTGTTCAGAGCTTTGTCTCCATGGTAATTTTAGATTCTAGATAGCTAATGAGAGTTAACTATTGTGGTTACCCTAACCAAGGGAAGGTAGGTCTAAAACAGTGCACAAGTCCCATTGTCTCACAAGGGTCGTTCTTTTGTTACTGCCTGTGCCTCCTTTGCCCTGGCTGTGTGCAATACACTTAATTTTTTCTGCTCTGGTCTGAAGGGTGAATGCTTGTTAACTCTCATACAATGGGACTCTTGAGAACCCTGTATTCTGTTCCTCTTCTTGAGTCAATTGAAGTCTCTTCTGTACTTAAATCTAAAGTATATACTGTGTGTTCCATATTATATATACTAACCCTACTCTCTGTACTTATATCTAAAGGATATACTATCCATTACTTCTGATTAATTCACTAACTTTGCTTTACTCTGGCTAGTCATGAAGTTTTTTTCTGTGATATAGTCAAGGCCCCAACTCTTGAGTGGTGACCCATAGGGGGATGTCCTCAGGCCCAAGGCTGTGTCTGTTTTTAGCCCTCCAACCACTGAAGCTGTGACAGGAACTGATTGGAGAGACTGAGACAAGGACGATGATTGCAATTATCTGAGAGAAAAGACAGTACAGGAAGCAACCACAGGCTACCTTGGTGAGGTTCTAAATTGTATTTTCTGACTATAGTGTAAAGACAGCATGGTGATCTGTCAGAAGGGAACAGTCTTTTGAAGGTCTTTTATGTGGCTTTAGTTAGTGTCAAGGAGCATAAACTAGGTGAGAAGTAGGTTCATAGGCAAGGGGGGATGGGGGCTGAGGGAAGAATGAAGGAGTGACCTTTCTGTTTTAAAGCTGCTCTTGCCTGGCAGCATTGAGGTGAAAGTTCTAGAAGACTAACTAGTTAATGTATATTAGTTTACATATAAGGAGTGGCTTCAATATTTCCTCATTTCCTTATCACTGAAACTAGCCTTTGACAGTTTGGCTCTACTGTCTCCTGGTTTCTAGGAAGTTCAGAAAACAGTGTGATATAGGTTTGGTGCTTCCATTTCGTGTGTTCAGGGTGCTTAGTTGGGGACTTACAGAAGTTCAGCTGCAAACAGTGGTATCCTATAGCCTGTATTTTAGCACATCTTATGCAGACAGTCTCTACTGGGAGTATCACACGTGCATGCACACACAAGTTTAAGGGACATTTGTCAGTATCTGGAGATGGTTTCGTTGTAGCAGCTTGGCAGGTAGTATACTCAGAGTGTGGAAATGGTGCTGATGCTGAACACCCTACTGTGGCCGTGTGCAAGGCCGCCGGCCCCTCTTGCTAGAACTCCCTGCTTTGAGAGATCAACAGTTTATGCGCCAGAGGTGATGGCACACACCTTTAATCCCAGCACTCTGCAGGCAGAGGCAGGGAGGTGGAGCTCTTGAGTTTGAGGTCAGATTGATCCACAAAGCAAACCACAGGCCAACCTGGGCTACATGGTGAGACCCTGCCTCAAAAATAAAACAGAAGCAATGCTGCAAAGCAGGCAGTGTTTTGTTGAGAGAATGGGAAGAAGGAAGTGGCCGGGCTAGAACGGATGTAATGAGTTGATTCCTCTTGTGTTGTGGAAGCTGTTCTAGGCCCAAACCTAGAAAAGAGACAGCAGTTTGTTTCAGTTAGACAGGAAGGTGACTAGAACCAGGTCTAGTTTCTACAGTGCTCTTTTCCCTGTGCCACCTAGTGGCTAGTTTGGGGTTTGGCCAGCGATTTTTCTCAGTTCACTCAAAGATTATAACTGGCTGCTCCAAGTCGAATCTGAGCATGTGCAGGATAAACCTCAGTGCTCACACACTATTTTATGGGCCCATTTCCCTGGAATTTCCTCCCCTACTTGTGCAATCCCGGGCAGTTCTATGAGCTGAGCTTTGGAAGGAACTTATCCTGTCTGTCTGACTCTGTGACCTCAGAAGAGACTTCTGGAGCTTGCCCACCCACATCCCCAATTGCAGCAGGGTATACTGAGGCATGCAGACGTGTGACTTTGTTTTCATCTTGATCTTTTCCAAGCTTTCTCCTTCCACATGTATTTACTTTTCAGAAGAGTCATCTAAAATAAGTTATTCCATGTATTCTGTCCAGGTTCCATGGCTGTGTCTTAGGCAGGGATCAGAACAGGTAAATTACAACTGTCAGTATATTGTATACCGTCATTGGTATACAACGAGTTTGGATATTTCATGAGTTGAGAGAGCATAAACATGTTCAGAGAAGTCTAGTGCACCGGCATGGTGAAGATGGTGTTTCTGAGTCCCTGGGGATGCGACTCAAGTAGACCAGCAGAGGTGTGAAGGTGGATAGTATAAACAGGCACACTTCACGGGGCCTAAGAACAAGGTCTCCTTACACGGAAAGAAACTCTTGCAGCTCTACCAATCATTATCTCTTCATATTGATCTATCTCTCTTATGTTCGTGCTGTTGTTGGTTTATTTGGATGTGACACTTATGTTAAAATTTTATAATGTTTTCTTTCAATTTGATTTGAAATTTGAGAACAGAAATAAAAATTACATGGCATTTGTAGCAAATGAATAAGCAATATGACTAATTAGTTGAGTGGTACCTCTCTTTAATAAAAATGACCCAAAAGGCCAGAGCATTTACTTTATTTAGTTGAATTTGCTTCTAATGCTTGAAGGAAGGAGTTCCTAAAATGCTCAACTGAGAAAGAAGCAATTAGTGAATGTTTCACACCTGAGGGCACTCACGCTCAGATTTGTGTGTTCTAACCGTGTGCCTCACTGAAGACAGACAGCTCTCGTTGTCATCACCTCTATATATAGCTACTGTGTGCTCCTGTGTAGAAAGCACATAACACAAAGACTTTTTCCTCCTTTCTGGTGAGTTTAATACAGTCAATTTTGGGTTTTAGGAAGTATTTGGAAGTCAGTGTGGGTCAAAGCTCTGTGGCTACGCTCCTTGGGAAATCTAGTGTGTTGAAGAGAAACCATGGCACCTATTTCTTCCTCCCACATTGTCTCTTGTGTTGTTCATATCTGGGGACTACATGGATGCTAGGCACTTTTGCTGGATTATAATGATACTTGCGTATTCTTGGATTTCAGAAGAAATCCCAGTAGTTTCCTCACTTGCTTTAATTTGCTAGGAAGCTCTCAAGTTAATTTCTGCATTTGGGAACAGTAGTTATACAGTTCTTCAAACAATTCTCTACAAGTCCTCTGTTTTGAGCCAGTTTTATACCCGCAACCCTGCTGCCTCATCTCCCTAGTGGTGGGAGTACAGGCACTGCACTGCCACACCCAGTCCTCAACACTCTTCCCTGGGCTACTCTCATCTGATGCAATCAGAATTCGGTTACTCCGCTCTAGTGTCCCTGGTGGCGGCTGCTCTCAGTAGCATCCCCTCTACTGCCCCAATATTTTCCCAGTGAAGGACACACACACTCACCCTTCTCTTTAATACGCCTTAATCAGCTCAGTGACTGGGCCATTTCCAGACTTCAGGGTTGCTAGCGCCCCCCTCTGATACGCCCGAGTTATTACTTACTAAAATCTCTATTCCATCTTTGCTACTTTAGACTAAGTGGGGGGCGTGCTACTCTTCCCGGCTCTTACATGATTGGTACGATTTCTCTTCTGCTGTTTTCAAGCCTGGATCTTATCCTTTCTTGGCATGGCAATCCTTTTTCCTCACCACTCCACCCTTTCACCCCCTGAGTTTCTTGCCCAGGAATTCTAAAAGTCCCATTTCTGTCTCCCTGCCTAGTCATTGGTCAACTGCAACTTTAGTTATTGAACGAAGCCAACCGGGGACAGGGACCCTTGGCATCTTTATATGCAGATATACAAATTCCCATGTAATTTTGGGAACCCAATTAACATAATGTAAGTGATTAAACCAAATCCACAACACTGTTCCTGCTCTCCTGTCCTATTTGGTGGGTGGGGTAAGGAAGTAAATATGTTAAACTGTAATAGTTTGTAATTGTAATTTCTGGACATTTTTGTTTTTGGCAGCCGATTTATTTTGCATATTCCTAGTGAAGAAAGAGACAATGCAATCCGAGTGTGCTTCCAGATTGAACTTGCCCATTGGTTTTACTTGGATTTCTACATGCAGAACACACCAGGATTACCTCAGTGCGGGATAAGAGACTTTGCCAAAGCTGATATCCTTTTGTTGCTATAATGATTGTCTTTTATTGTTTCTTTTTTTTTAAATTTATTTCTTATTATTTACTTTATTTACATTTCAAATGCTATCCCAAAAATTCCCTACACCCCACCCCCGCCCCTGCTCCCCTACCCATCTTTCATTGTTTCTAATAAAATACTTTCGCACAAACTCCCCTTTTTGTTTTTCTTTGAGTGTCTGTAACTTCTGGATAACACGTAATGAAAGAGACAGGTGAGGCAGTTTCATTGTGCTCTAATTTTTCATAGCACTGAAGTGTATAGTGATGAGGAGTGAAAGAACTAGGCTATTTTGAGGACAGTTCTGATTTTTGCTCCACTCTTAGTATGTCATTAACATGTGATCAGATTGAAGAAGCCTTTCTTCCTCTATATGGTATAGCTTAGTCGTATGTAGTGGCTCATTCAGTTAATTTCAGCGCTTGTGACAGAGGCAGGTGGATCTCTGAGTTCCAGAAGGACAGCCAGGGCTACATAGGAATGCCCTGTCTCAAAAGTAAACAGAAATACAAAAATAGACAATTTGTTTTTTGTTTGTTTGGTTGGTTGGTTTTTTCGAGACAGGGTTTTTCTGTATAGCCCTGGCTGTCCTGAAACTCACTTTGTAGACCAGGCTGGCCTCGAACTCAGAAATCCACCTGCCTCTGCCTCCCAAGTGCTGAGGTTAAAGGCGTGTGCCACTACCACCCAGCTGACAGTTTGTTTTAATGTAATAGTTGTATAAAACTGTCTATATAGCGGGAAAAAAAAAAGAGTTGTTGAAGTGAATGTTCTTAGAATTTAGAAGTAAGATAGAAAGACTTAAACAAAGCATTTTAAAGGGAGATACAGTTTTCTGAATAGACAAAAGCAAGGAATGGGTAGACATGTGGAGTTGGAAAGTTCTGTAGAGTTCAAAAATAAAACTAGTTTGTGCCAAGCAGGGGATTCTTCTAGGGCCATATTGGAAGTGCATGGAAGAGCCTGTGGTGGTGTAGGGGCTCTTAAATCATGACTAGCGTGATTTAACTAATCAGTAGATCACTGTTCTTAGCCATTCACTGTGTGTTGAATGAATTTGTCCTCACAAGTTCAATGTGTTAGAGCAGTGCCTTAGAGCAGGTACAAATGACCCAAAATACCAAACTACTAAGTTCCTTGTTTCTTCCCACATCCATGGCCAGCGTTTGAACAGAGCCAATTGTTCATCATGTGAAAATGGTACCCAAGATGTGTTTGGTTGGTGACTTGAGCAGTAGACAAGCACTGGTCCTTAAGACAGGAGTAGGGTTCTGAGCCATGGTTATAGGGTCCAGAAAGCAGTCAAGATGCAGGACACTTGATTGAATAGATGTGTAGAAGTTGATGAAGAGTCCAAGGGAAAGAGGATCAGACTGAAGACTGCTTTTTGATAAAGGATTGGTGGCTGGTTCTGTACAGACCTTGCTGTTAGGAGTCATAAGCTAGCTGTGGAAATCTTTTGTTTTGGTCATCTTGTATAGACAGACTTACATACAGTTTTTCCAACGGCTGTGTATTCTTAGGTTTCTGACTAAATTTGTGTAAGTACATGTGAGTTTTAAACCAAAACCTTGATGCAGTTTTTCTCTTTACTCTTGTTATATGGAAAAGGAACCTTTATTGAGAAAGAACTCAGCTTCAGTAAATAACTAAATTGTTACTGTGTGCCAGGCATTTTGTAGTGAACAAGGTAGGCTTAACATTTGGGCTCCTGAGAGACAAAGGAAAATGCTCTCACAATTCAGGTTTGTGGAGTGCCCTAGTCAAGAGAACAGAAAAGAACCATTCCAGATTCAGTCCCAGGCCCTGAGATCCACCCCTAACTTGGCTGGTGAAGATATTAAATTTCTTGGCCTCACAGTTCCCGTCTTTATTTAGTAAATCAGTGAATGTTGCCTAATCAAAGAGTAAGTTTAGAAATCAGGCTTCTTGTACATGGTAATTGTTAGGATAGATCCACTATCTAGGGAAGAACCAATAAGTGTTAAGGATTGGAAGTTAGTCTACTTTAAAAACCATTTTGGAAGAAAAACTTCACAAAGTGAAAAAAGATGTTTTAGAGTAAGTGGAAAAGAATATGATGCTAACAAGTAACTCAGCTGAACTGTGGGGGTGTGGGGCTTGTTTGAAAAAGAAGCTGTATGTAGGTTTTCTTGGGAATGTTTCGTTTGTTTTCTTTGTGTTGGGTTTTTTTTTTTTTTTTGTTAAATTCTTTATCAGGACAGTGAGTCAACTTACAGAGAAGGGGAAAGAATGTTATGTTTTTGTTTTTCATTGGAATTTACAACAGAATTTTATTGACTGTATAGAATCAAACTTTTATCGAGAAGTGATTTTAGTATCTTGGTCTCTGAGGAACCGCACAGTTGTTCATGGTATGGCTAACATATCTGGAGTTATGGAATCATGGTGATTGGCTATGTGTTCGCCTTTCAGTTATGATGTCAGATGATTGACCTCTTTGGATTCGTAGAGGGTCTTTTTTACTTCTTACTCAACCATAAAACTAAACCTTAAAATCTGTAATAGAGCTCATAAAGTTATACTTATGAGATGAATTAAATATGACTTCATTTCGTCCACACCTCTTGTCATTGTTAGTGGTAGTACTGAGTTTCTGTAGAATCTTCCCTTTTCTTACCATTTTACTCTAAAATATCATTTATGTATTTGGCTTCTGCTGTTATTACCTGCAGACACTAAACTAGTGTTAGTCTCACCATGGGCTAAAATCGACTAATAGTATTCATGCGCTGTCATCTTACACAGTTGGAATACATTCGTGTCGCATGCTTGCAGAGTTAACCTCAGAGTAAAAACAGAATGAGCAAGTTTGTAAGGACCTGAGGACTATTGCAAAGGCCCTCAGGTTGAGAAGCTGTCAGAAGGTAATGGTTCTCCCCACGGCAGCTTCCTCTGTTTCCCGTTGACGGGGCCCTTAACAGTGTGGGGCATCCGAAGACGTGTTTGTTTATGAGTTGGTTCTGTTCCGTTTCTTAGCTGCATACTTTATTTCTTGTGAAACTGACACCCAAGTTTTCCTTCAGAAGCTTCAGAAGCCAGACCCACCTTTAATGTCAACGGTTAGAAATGAATACGTGTGTATGTGGCAAAGAACTTGAGTGTGTAGGGTATCCCTCACCTGCTACCTCAGGCTCTAGCACGTTAACTCTTTATGTGCCCAGTGGCTCCTTCCTCTTGGTAGAATGTACGCACCTCCCCGAGGCTGTCTCCTGTGGATCTGATATCTCGAGGGAGCCTAGCACTGATGATCTTTCAGACATGTAGCTTGCTTTGTGTCTAGGTTAAATAAAAAAGTCAATGTTATATGCTCAAAGGAAAATGAGTATGCTTGGGGGAACCTAAATAAGCAGCAGGCTTGAGTTGATTTCAATGGGTCTGTTTCTACATATAATTTTGTAGAGATTGTTTGTTTGTTTTTTTATTTCTGTGTCAGTGTTTGTGTGTATGGGTGTCTATGCAGGCCAGAGGAGGGGATCAGACCCCTTGTGGCTGGAGCTACACAGCTGTGAGACACACCTGTGGGCACTGGGAGCTGGTCTCTAGCTCTGCAGAGGGCAGCTAATGCTCTCAGACACTGAGTGTCGCTCCACGATTGTCACTTCTTAGGCTGTGTTAAGGTAAATGGTAGTTTCCTTAACATTATTCATACTTTTCAGTCACTGTCCATTTCTGCTGCCACAAGGTGAAGATGTGGAAAAAATTTTGGATGAATGGAAGGAATATAAAATGGGAGTCCCAACTTACGGTGCAATTATTCTCGATGAGACACTGGAGAACGTGAGTGTACTGTAACAAGATTTCTAGTGCAGTGGCGACCGACTTATCCTGTTGACAAATTTTTTATGTAATGTTCTAAATGCCCTTAGATTCCTATTGTTCAAAAACTAAAGTTTGGATGCTTTGTCTACATCCTGTATCTTCTCCCCCTTCATTTATTTATTTATTTATTTATTCACTTTACATCCCGATGGCAGCTCCTCCTCCTTCCAGTGTCCCTCCCTCACAGGCCCCTCTCCCCCTTCCATCTCTGAGAAGGGCCAGGGTTCTCCCCTGGGTACCAATGCATTCTATATCTTAAAATTTTATACTTGTTATGTCTTAATGTAAAGATCTGTTATTTCATTGTTGAAACAATATGTGTTAAATATACAAAGTATGTTTCTCCACAGTATATTTGTATTCTTGGATGATATTTAGGGAAGATGCTGTACACAGTTTATTGGTAAATAATTACCATAAATACAGGGAAAAAAGCCTTTGATTGGGGAAAAGAGTGTGGACAAGTAGGTCCATTTGCTTTCTGGTTCTGAATTTCTGCTTATTCACAGGTACTGCTGGTTCAGGGGTACCTGGCAAAGTCAGGCTGGGGATTTCCAAAAGGAAAAGTAAATAAAGAAGAAGCACCTCATGACTGTGCAGCTAGAGAGGTGAGTGCCTGCCCTGGCAGTTAACTTTGGCTGCCAGCTTTCAGTCTTCTAAGTCCACACATACCTACCCTGTTGGACTCTGGAGGAAGTTTAGCTGTTTTTCAGAAGTTGAATACATAGTTTAACTTAAGAGACAGCCTTTGGGCTGGAGAGATGGTTAAGATCACCGTTTGCTCTTTCTGAGGACCTGGGTTTGACTTCCTGCTTCTGCTGCCCTCTGCTGCCCTCCAGTGGTACTAAGCATGCACAGATGCAGGCAAAAAAAAAAAACAAAAAGAAAACACGCTCTTACACCTTAAAAAATATGTAAATAAGATACCATGCCCCCCACCCTTTCAGTCTCTATCTCTGTCTCTTTGCTTTTGGGGGGCCATTCGTCCTCACTGTAATTTATTTATTTATTTATTTATTTTGGTTTTTTTTTTTTTTTCAAGATAGGGTTTCTCTGTGTAGCCCTGGCTATCCTAGAATTCACTCTATAGACCAGACTGGTCTCAAACTCAGAAATCCACCTGCCTCTGCCTCCCAAGTGCTGGGATTAAAGGTGTGCGCCATCACTGCCCGGCCACTGAGTACCACTGAGTAATTTTAAAACATCTATCAGGCTTTGTTCTATATAATGGTGTCCTTTCATTTATTTGTTTTTTACTTAAAATGGGACTTTCTTTTTGGAAAATATTTCAACTTCTATATTCTTTATTCTTTTTTTATATTCCAAAAAATGAACAATCTGGATTTTTCTCTAAGAAATTTATATTTTTCCCCTCAAAATTCATTCTAGCTTTACAATGGCCTATCAGATAAAGTTTAAAAAAATCCTACTCCATCCCCAGCTTAGCTGTTAAAGGACAGGGACTTAATCCTTATCTTCTGAATTTGACTATTTTAAAATTTTAGCTTAAACCATTCCTACCCAAGTCATCTCTGCCAATCCAGACCCTGGCTTGGTGCATCAGAAATCAGTTGGCTTTGGCTTTCCCTGACAGCCTGGGTCCACCACGGGCACAGCATGACTCCTGGTGTCTCGGTGCTGCCTGTGTTGTTTGTGTGGGGAACCTAGGGGCTCAGAGCATGGTTGGAGCCAGGGGCTGGTTTAAACTTCAGAGGTCTGCTCACCTGTACTTAGCCGCCAGGTCTCCCTCCTACAGATTCCACTAGCACCGTGGGGGTGGCCAAGTGCTTTGCTGAGGCCATCCCAGGTTGAAACTGAAACAGAATCTGAGCTAGGTTTAGAGGATGCTTTTCCTCTGAGGTTCAGTTGCCTGTTATTAGCACTATAAGGACTTGGTTTCTCTGTAAAGTGAAATTCAGAATGAGTGATTTCTCCTTTACGTTATTTAAAGTTCCATTGACTGGTTAGCTCATGGTCTCTCATGGACTGAGCAGTTGTTTGCCATTTTTGGCTTTATATATGGAGAGTCTGCAGTTAGCTCTTTATCCTATACCATACTATACCTGACCCTTGAAATTGGTTCTTGTTTAGTCTGTGTTTATGTACAAGCCTAGCTACTTTGGACAAGCCATTTAACCACTCAGATGTTTAAAGGAGAGTTGCTTTTAAGAACTTCATAGTCAAAACTACATCTTTGAGGGGAAGATGGCAGAAATATGATTCTGAGATGTTTTTGAGGTGGTCCAATACAGTGGTATTTATTGCCTGGTTTTAGTTTGGGTATAGCTTATTAGTGAAGAAGGAGTTACAGTTCTTAGAAGCCACTGTGGGGTCTGGGATTTACCTCATTGTGCAAGGTCCCTGCTGCCCAAGCAGGAGAACATAGTTTGGAGTCTATACCCATGCTGGCGATGTCAATTCAAGAAACAAACTCTCATAATCTATAGGAAAATATCTGCAGCTAGAGGTCGTCGTATTAAAACAGACTCGGAAAGGCAAATACATTCTCTCTCCTTTGGGAACTGTAGACATTATGTTGCTCCATTAAACCATGTATGTCTGTAGGACATGAAAACCCTGAGGTTCAGGGAGTGACTGGAAGTGGCCAAGGGGCTGGGGAGGAAAGGGAGGTTGCAGGTTATGAGTATGACCAGAGAGCACTTGCTTAGAATGTCTTCACAGAAACTGTCGTGGGCTGGAGTGACGGCTCAGGAGGTAAGAGCACTGTGCTCAAGCAGAAAGACCTGAGTTCAAAGCCACATAAAATGGCTATGCTTGTGCCAGTAACTGCATTGTGGGAGTCCAGAGGTTAAAGACAGAACCACAGTTTGCTGGCCTCTAGGCTCAGTGGGAGGAGGCCTTGTGTCAGAGAGTAAGGCAGTGATAGAACAGGACACCTGACTTCCTCCTTTGGCGTCTGCATCTGCACACACAATAAAAAGTTACTATACCGTAACAATTTTGTGTTAAAGCCATGTATGTACCTTGGATAAGGGATTATTGGTTATTTACTTTGGAATAACATTGGAAGCATAACTGGAAGTACTACATTTTAAAATCAGGATTAAACATCTTATCTAAAGTATATACAGAAGCTTGCAGACAGAATAGTACTATACAAATAAATAAAGGTTGAATAGCTCTTAAACTGGAAAGCCAGGCTAGGAGCCTGATGTAATGTGCCAACAGTGGAATGCTTGCCTAGGGGTGTGAGGTTGTCAGTTCAGTTTCCAGTATCAGGTATACAAAGCTCAGAAAGCACGAGTGATAAGGAATTACCATCTCCCTGGGAGCTTTTCCTTTGCTTTCTGTAGAGGATAGAGGATGCCATTCAACCCTTTATGAAAAATCTTCCTTTTATATCCTTAAGCCTTTAACCGTAAAACTTGCTTCTGAGGAGAAAGAATAAGAACTATGGTGTTCTACTTAAAGGAGCTATGTACATGTAGCTATGTAGGTAGTTGACCACCTCATGGCTGGTAATGTCTGCTACCAGAAAGGCTCTTGAGTAAGTGGACGTTTGGGTTGAGTGGTGTGATGTCAGCTGTCTGTGTAGTTGGACCTCCTTAGGGAAGAGTAAATACCTCCACATATAAACCTGAGCAAGAATCGCAGAACCCAAGGAATCCGTCTGGGCCCCCAGTCACCCTTGGTGTGATAAGGTTCATATTCTCGAGAGTGTTAGCATGTAGGAGAAAAGGGCGGTTAGCCTGTGAACTGTGAACGCCGCCACAGTGCCTCTGGGCTCCCTTGCCTGTCTTGTTTAAGGTGCCAAGCACTCCCTGGTGGTATGGCTGTGTCTACATTTTGGACTGCTACTTTATCAGCACTCAAAAAATATTTGCACGTGGATAAATCTTTTGAAAACAGAAGGGATTTGTGGGTTTTAAACATATGTAGTTGTGGTTAACTTTTCTGAGTTACAGACCAGGGACTGGAGTTCAGCCCTCAGGAGCACTGAGCGCTTTCAGAGAAGCTGGGTTCACTTCCTAGCACCACAGCGGCTCACAGCTGTCTGACTTATCTCAGGACACTGTCCCGGCCTCCTCGGGTACTGCACACAGGTGGTGCACTGATGGATATGCAGAAAAACATCCGTACACATAAAGTAAAATAAATACTTAAAAACAGATACAGGAGCAGAGCAGTGCCCAGACAGGCATTGGTGTTAGTGTTCTAACTGCAGAGTGAACAACTAACGCAGCCTGCTGTTTTGTACAAGCTATAAATAACTATTTACGGCGCTTTCAGAGGTGGATCCCCTAATTTAAAGCCTAAGGGGAAAATATAATCTCTTTCTATAATCTGCTTCCTACTTGACTAAGAAAGAAAAGATCAACACTGATACATGGTGCTTCTGTGAACAGGCTGGAAAGGGAAACAGACCACAGTCTCACTAAACGATGACATCCTGGATAACTACCAAGTGTGTGGAAAACAAGGCTGGCTACTCCAGAACGAAAGGCCCCTCAGCAGCATAGAGAGAAAGTTTAATGCTTTTTATACTGATGGAACCTGAGCCTCGCTGAGGCCTGTTGTTCCACAAGGGCTTCCCAGCAAAACCGGCCTTCCGTTTTCTGCCCAGTTGTTCAGTATTGTGTGGACGTCCAGCCTGATGTCTGTCACAGGTGAAGGTCAAGGGGTTATCTGGGTCTTTGTCTCTGTGGGGACAAGAGGCAGTTGTCTCCCGGGTCTCCTCCTCCCCAGTGCTGGAGCCTCCTTGGCCCTGGACTGCTTGTCCTCAGCCTTGACATTGCTGTGCAGCCTCAGCCTAGGCTCCTGCCTCTGGTTCTCTCTGTTAAGGGCCTTGGACTTGGGTTCTCCAGCTGCAGCATCTGCTGGATCATGGCTATGGAAGCTTCAAGAAGGAGGCATTGGCCGAGATCCACACAGTGGCCCCTTGGGCACATGGCTTTCCTGTCAGTAGATTATTTTAAAGGCAAGCCTTGATTTTTTTTTTTAATCCTGATTTCTAAATGATCACTTTTGCCGTAAAGAGCAAAAAGTTTGGGGAGTTGGCTGGAATCCTACTGTTTAGTGTGCTTGAGCTGACTTAATACAGTTGTTTCAGGCTTGAGGCTACAGCTAATCGAGTTTCATTGCAGGCTGTCTTCCCGACTTATTGGTATCCAGTGTGCAACTGCGTGTCCACATGGGCTTTCCTGTCCATGTCCAGAGAGCTGCTAGGGTCTTTTCTTAAAGAAGATCAGGATTATATGCACTTACACTTAGTTACCTCTACCCTGCTCCCACCCCTCAAATCCAGTCACGGTGGTTTCAACCTAGGAATGGCTAAGGTTGAGGTCCTTTGGTTGCCTTTTTGAGTAATTTTGACTAAGAGTCCCAGAGTTGCAGACAGTCCTTCTGCCACTTGGTGGTACTACATACAATACAATAGGAAAACTCTGTCTAAAAACAGACTACCAACTAAGTTTTGGCTGATAACCAGATTGTTATTCATCCTTTGCCTATAGTTTATCTCCATTTGATGTTTAATTTTTACTTGTATTAGCATAAGAAGGGGCTTGGTCCTAATTATCTAGCTACAGATTAGCTTTAGCTTGATGTATTTGTTTTGTTTTGATACAAGTCTCAACTATGTAACAGGCTGTCCTTCTACCTTAGCCTCTAATGATTAAAAATCAAACATTTTATCAACATTTATTTCCAGGTCTTCGAGGAAACTGGTTTTGATATAAAAGACTATATTTGTAAGGATGATTACATTGAACTTCGAATCAATGACCAGCTTGCTCGCTTGTACATCATTCCAGGAGTCCCAAAAGACACAAAATTTAACCCCAAAACCAGAAGAGAAATTAGGGTATGTAAGAGTAGAGAATATTTATAGGTTTCTGTGGAGTTGGGGTTAGCTACTCTTTGATAGTAATCAACTACATGCAATTGTTTTGTTTCAGAATATTGAGTGGTTCTCCATTGAGAAATTGCCCTGTCATAGAAATGATATGACTCCCAAGTCCAAGCTTGGCTTGGCACCTAATAAGTTTTTTATGGCCATTCCCTTTATCAGGTATGTTCATTTCTTAAACTGTAAAACTGGCCTCACTGCTGCTATTTCAAAATAATTTTAAATGAATTGTTAATATTTTCATAGACCACTAAGGGACTGGCTGTCTCGAAGATTTGGAGATTCCTCGGACAGTGACAATGGGTTTTCCTCAGCTGGTAGTACACCAGCTAGACCCACCGTGGAAAAGTTGAGGTAAAGAAATGCGCTCACCAGAGTGTGGCTTTCTGGTGTCTTCTAGTACATCCTGCTTCTTGAGGCAGAGTAGTATAAGATTCCTCCTTAGAAGCTCTGTTGTGCTTTAAAAGTTGCTGATAAGATGAAAGGGGTCAATTGGAGGGAAGTTGCTTCGGGCACATTTTAAACTAATTAACACTCAAGAGGATACCAATGGCTTAGAGCACTAGGAAAAGGAAAAAAAAAAAATGTGTGTTGAGTACCTACTACCCTACATTAGTGATAATGTTTCTGGAGGTTGAATGGATATATTGAATGGCTATATTGCTGTCTGTTGCACAGGAGGTGAGAGATGCAGATGACAGAATTCGTATGTATATGAATGTGTTTGCTCACATGCCTGTGTGGTTATATGTACTTATGTGGAAGGCAATGGGCAACCTCCAGTGTCACTCAGTTTGTGTTTTGGTACACGGTCTCTCATTGGCCCGAGGTTCCCAAGGATATAGATGCCTGTTTTGCCTCCCCAGCTGTGGGATTACAAACACACATCGTCACGCTTGGCTTTTGCACACGGGTTCTGGGGCTCTTACTCCTGTTTGTACAGCAAGTACCTTAACCCACTAGGCTAAGATACTGTCTCCCAGCTGGCTGTTGGCTGTGAGATGAAGAGGGACCAGTAAGTACACAGCTGTACACTATCAGTAACATTTGCTTGATGAGAACATTGGACAGAATTAGGGAGAAACATTGCTAAATGTGCATACTATATAATTTTAAAATTGTTAATTTAGTGTATTTCTGTGTGCATACCACGGTGCGTGTGTGGAGGATACCTTGCAAAGGGTCCCTGGGATCAAATGAAGTCACAGGCTTGGCCCCGCACACCTTTGCCCACCTCCTCACTGACCTTATTTTATCTTCTTTTCTTTTCTTTCTTTTTTGTTTTTGTTTTAGCTTTCTGTTTGTTTTGTTTTAAGACAGGGTTTCTCTGTGTAGCCCTGGCTGACCTGGAACTAACTCTGTAGACCAGGCTGGCTTCAAACTCACAGCAATCTGCCTGCCTCTGCCTCTTGAGTGCTGGGATTAAAGGCCTGCACCACACTGCCCAGCAGTTTATGTTCTTATAAGCAGCTTGCTATAACTTACATTGCCAGAGTTGTTGTTTTGTTTATAGTTCTACATTTTTTTTTCCAATTTGGTGATCTTTTTAATCTAGGAATTTAATTTTAAAAGAAGACAATATGAGTAGACTACACTTATGGCTAAAAAATTTTAACTAAGTAATATTCCATTTCTATTGGTTTTATGAGAAAAAGAAATTGGATTAAATGCCTTAATCATTTCTGCCTTTTAAAATCTATAAGTATTATTATTACCAGGGCACTCCTAAATGAAGTAAGAGAAACAGTATGGAAACAGAAGTCAGGAAGACAAGAGTGTGCCCCAGAGTATAAAACAGATATTACCAAGAAGTCATTAATGGAGACAGTTCATCATTGGAATGCATTGGAAATGCATTGAAATCATTGGAATGCATTGGAAACCAGTCTGCATGTGGGCACTCTTAGTCCTCAGGGTTCTGCTCTTGTTAGTATATAGAGAGGGTTCTGCTCTTGTTAGTATATAGAGAGGGTTCTGCTCTTGTTAGTATATAGAGAGGGTTCTGCTCTTGTTAATATATAGAGAGGGTTTGCTCTTGTTAGTATATAGAGAGGGTTTGCTCAAACTCCAGCTGCTCCCTACATTTCCCTTAGAGGCAGTATTTATTCCAGTCATATTCTGTGATATGTTGGAGGAAATGTCACAGTTTTACCTGACAGATAGAAAATACATTTTATTATAAGATTTAGCCCACCTTGGTTTTTAAAAATACTTTGAGACAGGGTCTCATTTTGTAGCCCAGACTGCTCTAGAACTCAGCATGTAGCCCTCACTAGCCTCAGATAGACCAATCCTCCTGCTTCGGCCCCTTGAATGCCATAATTACAGCCTAGAACCACCATGGCCATCTTTCCATGTGTTAAATGGAAAAAGGGTTCTGAGAGTAGTCTGCTACTCTTACAGTGTAGTTCTTTAGAGCAGTGTTTTTGTAGATATGGGATGCTGTCTGAAATTTCATACCTTACAACTTAGTGGGGCCTGTGAGAATCCGAATCCAGTTCTTTTGCATGACAGATCAAGGCTAGATTGGCATCTGTTAATTTATTTCTCCATTGTTTGGTGACACTGGTTTTCCCTGTAGGGTAGGGCTTCTTAAAGTTCATCCTTTCCATCATGACTCCTTTTTGCCTCCAAAACTTTTAGGCAATTATAAGCATAGGTATATAAAGGAGATATACATATCAAACTTTTACTGATAGCCAAAGATTTATTTTAGAACAATTTTTCCATACATAGTGTGGTTTTACTATTCATTAAGATTAAAGCAAATTTGCATACTAAAGAGATAGATGTGTTCGGTTTTTACTAGAAGAATTAAGTCTTGGGCACAGCTGCACACGCCTTTAATCCCAGCACTCAGGGGGCAGAGGCAGGAGGTTCTCTTGAGTTCAAGATACCTGTGGCTACATGGAACCCTGACTTAAAAGGAAAATAAAAGAAAAATGAATTAAGTCTTAGGAAAATATTTTTACTGTCTAACATTTTTCAGAGTTCACTAATACTTCATAATATCTGCTCATCAGTGTTCAGAACACTGCCTCGTGTATATAAATATACAGTGTAAGCTAGAAGGTGTATGCTTAGAACCGTGTCACAGTTGTTACAGATTTTGTCCTAACTCCAAGCCAAGATTCATGTAACTAATTTTCATGAAACTAAAGTAGGCATCTCAGGCAGTGATTTTCAAAATGAAGCATTCTTCTTGCTGGGGAAGGGGGCATGCACGTGTGCGCAGGCAGGCAAGCATGTTGAAGTCACTTTGTCTTTCCACTTACGGGTTCCAAAGCTTGAACTCAGACCATTGGGCTTGCACAACAAATGGCTCTACCTCCTGAGCCTGCTGTGGGGACAAGATGAAGCATTCTAACAGAAAACAATCTAAAGATGAACTCATTTGATACATACATGCTGGGGGTGTAGCAAAACACTGAGAGTCTTTGCATTCAATAGCAAAACCATTCTCTTTCTGTAAGAGTCAAAGCCATACTGCAAACATAGTAAGCCTACCACATACTTTAGTCTAAGCAGATATCTTCCATGCCGTGTTCTGTGGTGTTCCTGACTTGATGCCACATTTCAATACCAAGTGTGCATGCTGCGTGTTCAGAACAAGGCTGCCGTGAAGTCCAGAAACACTTCCGATTCAGTGCGCATCAGGCTTTGCATTAACCTAGTTTTCCACATTAAGAAGTCTTTACCATTGCAGTGCTTTGAATCTCTTGTGGTTTAAGGAGCTGTGCTCTAGAAAGTAACCTAGTTTCTCAGATCTCATCTAACATTGGTAGGCTCTAGAACAACCCTGTTTCATCAGATCCCTTACTGAGACATCGGCAAAGAATGTGTTTTCTACCCTATTAAGAAAAGTCCACATACATTTTGTTACTTCAACTAAATGTAGAAAGAACTCTCTCCAAACTTGAAGAATATAGTTACTTACAGGGAGGGGATGGTATAAAAGCCTGGGATAAAAACGATAGATTACTAATGTTAAGAAATATTTTTTAATACCAGTCACTTGTCTAAAAGACTGGAGCAGGGGTGGTGGTGAAATATAGCTGTCAAAGATGATCAGAATTTCTGCTTTAAGCTGGGTGTTGTGGTACATGACTTTAGTCCTAGCACTCAGCAGGCAGAGGAAGGTGAATCTTGAATTTAATGACAGCCTGTTCTTCCAGGCTATACAGAGATGCCCTGTCTTTTTCTGCCTTTATAACTTAAAACTACAATGTGAAAGGTAAAGCATATAGTGGGTAGGTTAAACTGTCAAGGCCTTCGGAGAACCACAAGAAAGATAATCACATTGTATTTTTTAAATGTTGGTGTAGTCGAACAAAATTCCGCCACAGCCAGCAGCTGTTTCCTGAAGGTTCTCCGAGTGACCAGTGGGTAAAGCACAGGCCGCCACTGCAGCAGAAGCCGCACAGTAACCATGCGGAGGTGTCGGACCTTCTCAAAGCAAAGGTAAGTGGATAGCACTGACGTTTGTTCAGAGGCTTTATCATTTGGCTTCACATCCTTTTCAGCAGCAGTGCTGTGGTAGCAGTTAGTGGAGCTCTGAGCTGCTGAGATGTCATCCAGGGTCCCAGCTTGTGACTGAGACAGACAGAGACTCATTAGCCTTCATGGCCTTGGAATAAATCCAATGTGTTAAATAATGGGGTGCTACACTTGAGCTTTTAATGTGTACCAGTGAAAGGTCTTAAGACAATTCTGAGGTAGATTATTAGGCTCTGTTGTTTATGGGAAAGGGACAGTATATGTTATAACATGTGTTTTCAGTGCTGCACATCTATTCTGCACTTAAGGAACATTTTGTTGGTTTCTAGATTGCTGCCTCAAGAATAGTAGCCACAGCCCGGCAGTGGTGGCGCATGCCTTTAATCCCAGCACTTGGGAGGCAGAGGCAGGTGGATTTCTGAGTTTGAGGCCAGCCTGGTCTACAGAGTGAGTTCCAGGACAGCCAGGGCTATACAGAGAAACCCTGTCTCAAAAAAAAAAAACAAGAAAAAAAAATAGTAGCCACTAAAATGTTCTATAAAACCCAACCCTGTTTTAAGACATTTGATCAGGCACTTCTCTATAAAGAAGGCTCAGGTGGCCATTAAGTACAGACAAGACTCAACAGTGTGTCTTTGGGGAACTGGAGGTCAGTTATGCCTCATAATGGCTGTGGTAATAAACCAACCACACAGAAAATCATCCTTGTAGATGAGGCTGCAGAGAACCTTTGTGCCGTGCTCTAGAGACAGCTGCTATGAGATGGCTTGATGGCTTCCCAAAGTTAAGTGTGCGTTTATCACCTGACTCAGCACCTCTGCACCTACATAAACAAATGAACAGAAAACAGGGCTCTGATAGAGAATTTCCCAGCATCATTTAGAGCTCATGCCCTGGACTGTTTGCAGCCTTCAGGAAGTAAATTCTGAGCCCTCTACAGTCTAGATGATCCTTAAAGACATTGGCTGAGTAAAGTAAGTCGGGGACAAAGGTCTAAAAATTGTGTGGTTCCATGTCCTGTGCCTCGAATGGGCACAAGGTACCTAAGTAGTGATTATGGCTTCGAGAAGTGAAGATGAGGAGTAGTTCCTTTTTGGGTGGAGCAGAGGTTCTGTTTTGAAGAAGTAAAATGTTTGGAAAAGTGTGCTAGTGTGTGGCAGCATGGGCGCTCCCTACATCTTAGCTCTCCAGACCTACACAGGAGTCCACAGCAGCAGAAAAGTCTCTGGTGTGGGACAAAGAGTATTACTGGTGTTGACAAATAGGGCCTGTGCCACCAGGGTACACAGAAAAGCACAGCACAGGAAACACTGTGAAGAGAAGATTGAGAGAGGCTGAGACCCACGGCCATCTCCCTCAGTGACTGCTGGCCAGGGGTCTCAGCAGCTCCCTGTGCTTGCTGTGAGTGGGTGGGTGGGATGAAGGTGAATGTCGTTATTAGTTGCAAACTATGTACAAGTTGACATTTGAAAAAAGAATCTGAAGTTAAGACTAAAAGCCCAAGTTTTTAAAATACCAATCTTTATTTTGTAAAAGATTATCCTTTCGATGGCACTCACTTGCTTATTATAGTTTAACTGATTGTGTTGACTGTGTCATTTATACTGAAAAGAACTGTGGGGGTGGGCAAGATGGCTTAACATATAAACACTCCTGCACTAGCCTGACAACCAGGTATGATTCTGGAACCTGTGCAAAGGTGAAAGGAGAGACCTGAGTTTGCAGTCACAGACACAGACACAGACTGACACACACTGACACACAGTCCCATCTGCTAACACACTGATACACAGTCCCATCCACTGACACACACAGACACACACTGACACACAGTCCCATCCACAGACACTGACACACAGTTCCGTCCACAGACACACTGACACACAGTCCCATCTACTGACACACACTGATGCAGTCCCATCCACAGACAAACACTGACACAGTCCCATCCACTGACACACACAGACACACAGTCCCATGCACATTCCTGATGTAAAGGAAGCCTAGTATGTGTGTTCATGTGTGCTCTGGCCTCTCTTCCAGCTCGGTCTCCCACAGTCCTCTTCAGCCTTCTGCCATGCCTTTCATTTCTTCTTTTATATTTATGCTGGAGTTTGACTCTGCAACCTCATGCTCTGCACAGACTTTACTTCTGAGCTGTACCCCACTATGTTTTTGTATTATAAGGAGTTATAAGCAAACATGCGATAAAGCAAGAGGCTTGGAAAGGACTTAGAGAAAGATATATTTGCTGTTTCCTCTTTCAGAAAATGTTCCTTTGCAAAGCAATCTTCTAAGAAAATAAATTGGTACAGTTCTGTATAAATGTTCAGATGGTACTTTATGAACTCTATTCAATCGAGATATACATTAACATATATATGTGTGTGTGTGTTCATATATATATATGAATGAATATATATTCATTCCTGTGGTTTATACTGTAGATTTACATGCTAGTTGTTTATATTCATATTTTTGACAGAATCAAAATATGAGAGGGAATGGCAGAAAACAGTATCAAGACTCACCTAATCAAAAGAAGAGAGCGAACGGAGTTCATGGTCAGCCAGCAAAGCAGCAGAATCCCTTGATGGTAAGAGTTGTGTGGTCGTGTGCCCAGTGTCAGTAGATGGGACAGCTCTTGTTTCTAAGACTGGAGCAGGCCTTGTCTACACACAGTAATGCTGATTTAGTTCTTATTTTTATTTGATTTTTAGTGATAGGATTTTATGAAATTTAATTCTGCACTATTGTCTTCATGAACTAAAACTTAGAACTCTCTTTGGCCGTTCTTAGTTACAGGTACCCTCTACTTTTGCCATGTGTGGTTTTATTCACATTAATTTTAAAGCCTTGTTTCTCTACAGTAGAAACAAGCATTTTTTTTTTCCTTCCTGAAAACCCATTGTTGAAAGGCCTGGAGGAATGGCTATGTGGCTGAGGGTATTTGGTGCTCCTGAGAGGCTGCAAGTTCAGTTCACATATGCCTCTAACTCTGCCTCCCCGGGATGTAATGCTGTCTCCTTGCTTCTCTGGGCATCTGTACACACGTGGTACTCAAACACACACACACACACACACACACACAAATAAACAAATCTTCTTAAAGGTGTTAATTGAATTTGTATACTTTAGTTGATACATAAAAGTGTAGATATGTATGGGTGCCATATGCCTCAATAGATGGATATATGGTGTAATGTTTATGGTGAGAAACCTAAGCCCGGTAGAGGCTGCGGCCCGAGGAACTGAAGCCTGAGATGGAGGCTAACTTGGGGCATACACAGTATTTGACATCACTTTCTGCTACAGTGTCTGTTGTTTCTGTTGACGGTGATGCTTCTGGGTAACCACACATCCTGCTGTAACTTACTAGCCATAATTCACCCTCCGCCCATCCTTCCATGTCCCCTGCTTCTCAGCTGTGATCAGCATCATCGTTCTATTCACTGCTGCTTTTTGTGAGATCAGCTGGTTTTGTAATCCATCCTTACACTGCAGTTGAAAATTTCAGAGAAAGGTTTTTCTAAAAGAGAGTTTAGCTTCTTTACTGATCTTTTCCATTAAAGTCTTGACACTTGTGTGTTGGATTTTCTATTTGTTATGTCACTTGTTTGCCATGTCTTTAAGAAAGTGAGTTATGTCAGAAACTTCAAACTTTGAATGGAAAAAAAAAAGAAATCAAAACAAAAAAAAACCATTAACCTGAGTGTCTTAATTATGGTGACTGTTGCTGTGATAAGGCACTGTAAGGCAGCTAGGGAAGGAAAGGGTTTATTTCCCTCACTGTTCCATCTAACAGTTCATCATTGAAGAAGTCAGTACAGGAACTCAGGCAGGGCAGGAACCTGGAGTAGGAGCTGATGCGGAGGCCATGGAGGGGTGCTGCTTACTGCCCTGCTCCTGATGGCTTGCTCACCCTCCTTCCTTAGAGACTCCAGGACCACCAGTCCAGGGGTAGCACCACCCACAATGGGCGGGTCCTCCCCCACTGATCACTAATTAGGAAACTGCCCTACTGGCTTGCTGCCTACTGAAGCATTTCTTTAAGTTCCCTCCTCTCAAATGACTTTTGTGTCAAGTTGACATAAAACTATCTAGTACACTTAGTCCCTAGGGTTACTTGACTTGGGTGTACCAACTCCACCAGTAGACTAAAGTTTATCTGTTTATTGTCAGACTTCTCACATTTTTGTGACCAAAAACAAGTTAGAAAATACTTCTTTAATGATAATGCTATGCCGATATCTCTTACCAAGTTACTGTGTAAATATAACTCATTAAAAAGTTCCATTTGGGGCTGGTGAGATAGCTCAGCAGGTAAGAGCACCCGACTGCTCTTCCAAAGGTGCAGAGTTCAAATCCCAGCAACCACATGGTGGCTCACAACCATCCTTAACGAGATCTGACTCCCTCTTCTGGAGTGTCTGAAGACAGCTACAATGTACTTACATATAATAAATAAATAAATCTTTTTTAAAAAAGTTCCATTTGTTTTTGAGATTTGATGTGACAAATTGGACATTTTTGAGATTTTTTTTTAAAGCCTCTTTGCCCTGGTATTTATCCTTTCTTGTTCTTTCTACATTATACTATAGAAGTGTGAGCGAGTGAGGAGGGCTGTGTGTGCTAACGGACAGGGTCTGAAGTGGGTTGCCTTTCTAGTTCTAACTCACAAATTTGGGGATTTGCTGGGTTGTAGGGTTTTGGTGGCTTTTTGTTTTTGTTTTTATTTTTTGCTTTTTGTTTTTATTTTTTTAATAATAAACTTTTAAAACATTTTTAAGTTTCTAAAGGAAAAACAGTGATAAATACAAAGCAGAATGGCCTGTGAGAGGTCACAGAGGTCAGCCATACCAATCATAGACAGGACTCTGCAGTTTAGGGCCAGCCTGGGCTGCTTAATGACACTGACCTCTAAATCACACAACAGCTGTTAAAATGTGTTAATGCCTTGCCCCACAAGCAGGCAGAGATGAAAAGTTTGAGTGCTGAATGGTGTGTCTCTGAGTATGTAGACAAAGTGTAAGATTTGCTGCTTGTTTTTACAGAGAAAAACTTGAAAAATTGCCAAGAAGTTGGTGTTGTAACGTTTAAGCACTGTGGGTCTACAGTCGACCACCCTGGGTCAGCAGAAGCGACAGTAGTGGTCTGCACCTGTCAGGAAGGAGTGTGGCCCACACGCAGTTAGAACTGGGGGTGCCGTTCACTGCAGAGCTGTGCGTGCCTCGTGTAGGGCAGGCCCTGGGTTTGATTCCTAGCACTGGGATAGCAGCAGGGGATGTGGGACAGTCCTGTGCAAAGGTGGGAAGCTGTCCACGCTAGTGTTCATCGTCATGACGTGTTCTCCAAATTGTTAAAAAGTTGGGCTTTATAGAAACCTGCTGGGGGTGATGGTTAGATTCCTAGTTTAGTTTTCTTCTTGAGATGTTTGATCATGTATCTCTTGAGTTTTAATAAGTAAGAGTAACAAGCTGTGCTGTTCATGTGTTTGTTCTAATAGAAATGTGAAAAGAAGCTGCATCCACGAAAACTTCAGGACAACTTCGAGACAGGCAAGCTGTTTCCTTTCTAAAATATGTCCTGTGGGGCTGCGGCAGATAGCATCACTTATGTTGAATGTAACTGTCAGGCCCTGGATCCCCCTAAATAAATGTCATGAATGCTGGCTTCTGGGCTAGGGGAGTGGGGAATGTGGTAATGAAGTCTCATTCTCCTCCTGCCGCTCTAGGTAATGAGATCAACTTAAGGAACTTTTATTCATCTGTTATTTAAATAAGAATAAGAAGAAAAATATTTTTTAAATCTCTATTTTATGACTAAAACTAAAATTTTAACTCTCTTTAACTCTTTAATTACTTTGTAAAGTGTTCCTAAACATAGCCTTTACTTAAATGATGCTGCTTCTCCTTCCTCACGTATGGAAGGTAGTGTGTCTGGCTTGGAAACTATCTTAGTCACTATTTTATTGCCATGAAGAGACACTGTGACCAAAGCAACTGTTAAATAGAAAGCATTTAATTGGGGGCTTGCTTATAGGTTCAGAGAATTATGGCCGCTGGCAGGCAGCTACGGAAGTTGCTAAGAACTTTACATCCTGACCTACAGACAGCAGCCAGAGAGAGTTATTGAGCCTGAGATGGACTTTAGAAACCTCAGAACCCACCCCCAGCAACACACTTTTTCCCACAAGGGTGTACCCCCTAATCCTTCCAAACCTGGGGACTAAACGTGTAACTGTGAGCTTATGGGCAGCTCTCACTCAGACCACTGGAGAAACTGACCATAATGAGTTTGCAAAGTTATGTTAGTGCCACTGATGTTTGATTAATAAATGTCACTTAAAAGTATAGTACACTTTTTCTTAGGTGCTTATCTGAATAGTATGAAATTTCCTTGTGCTGTGGTTACATGTTCATCAAAACCTTTCATACTGAAAACTCGTAAGAAGTGAAGAGTTCTGGGCATGGTGGTGCATGCCTTTAATCCCAGCACTTAGGAGGCAGAGGCAGGTGGATCTCTGAGTTTGAAGCCAGCCTGGTCTACAGAACAAGTTCCAAAAGAGTCAGGGCTACACAGAGAAACCTTGTTTCAAAAACAAACAAACAAACAAAAAAAAACAAAAAAAAAGACAAAGGAATGAAGAACATTATTTTCTTTATTTTTTAAATATGTAAAGACAGTTTTCACATGCATATCCACCAATGATTCATTGGTGGCAAGGTCCTGAGATGGTTAATTGAGTCACCTCCACCTCTAGGAGCAGATACCAGAGTTGACCTTTTAGTAACTTGACTTAACCAATTGTTAAAACAAATGAAATAAAAAACTGTCAAAAAGAGCTGTTCTGGGTCTGAGAAGATAGCCCTAAAACCCTTGTTTAGCCACACATGTCAGTGTACATGTTTAATCCCAGTGCCCCTGGGGTTGGCCTGGAGCCATCTCAAGGTGGAAGGCATGGACTGACTGATACGTGAGGTTGTCATCTGACACACATGTGTGCACCATAGCATGCATGTGCTCTTGCTCTCACATGACGTGAACACACACAAGATTAAAAAATGAACAAAGATGCTCTAACCTTACTATGGAAAGTTATGCTTGTCTTTTAATCACGGGGCTTACCATTAGCAGTTAGAATTGATGTATATGTTTCTTTTAACTTCTGGTACTGTATCTGAAAGGCATTGCTAAGACTGGTTGTCAAAAAGCTTTTGAGGTTTTCTGTTTTAAATCTATTAAAATTTGGTAACTTCAATTGTATTTTCCTATCCTTCTAATCTTGAAAATTTTTTTAATTATAATTTTTATATTAACCTCTGCCAAGGAGCTTTGGTTACTATTACACAAAATACAAATATAGGAGCTAAAAATATGCCCATTTTAAAAGCAGGGGTCTTAAAAGGTAGGCTAAAAATCTGAATTAATAGAAATAAGTAGAAATAAGCAGTAATAGATTCCACTGAATCCTAAACTGGGGTGTTTAGGATTGAGTCAGGAAGACTTAACGTGTGAGTGTGTGAAAGGCAATTTCTGGTTAACTTTCTAAGTTATTGTCTACTAATTCTGTTTCCTAAGCAGATGCCACATGTGACTTGCCTTGTTCTGGTGAAGAGCTGTTGGTAGAACATGCTGAGGGACATTCTGTGGCATGCAATGGACATTGCAAGTTCCCATTTTCATCCAGAACCTTTCTGAGTTTCAAGTTTGACCAAAATGCTATAATGAAAATCTTGGACCTTTGATCCAGCAAGTGTATTGCAGAAGTCCCTCGATCTGAGACCTGTTGCATGTGAGTGGCTGTCTCCTCAAGCCTTACCTTTCTCAGGTATCTGAAAGAAGTGCAGGGAGGCCATATTTCTAAAGAGATGTTCTGTACAGATAAGAAACTAGAAAGAAACACAAGTTTGCACTGTAAATGCAGTTAGAACTTTTTATATGGATTTACCGTTTCAGTGTTTGGAACCAAGTTTTAGTTACCTGTGTTTTTTTGTCTCTCCCTTATTTTGCGTGACTGTGTTTTGTTTTATATTCTGATCAAGAGTTGTTTTGATTGCATCATCAGCAAGTAGCCATGTCGATAGGAGTGTTTCACCTCCCCATCTTAGTGATTGCAAAAAGCTTGCTTATTGAAAACTTAAAGGAACTTAAAACTCCAGTTACCAATGAACTGGGCATCGGAGCTGAACCGTGAGGTGAGGATGCAGGCGTTTGCTCATCTCTGCCTCTAACCACAGAGTCTAACCCCTCCAACTGGAGTTGCACAGTGAACCTAGAGCACTTCATCAGGACCACATCCACAGCCTGAAGAGGGATGGAGTCAGTGGGGAGCTGATGCTATAATGTTGAGCTATGATGTTTGCTGTCAAAAAACCTGTGAGTGCTGGAGCAGAAAGCATGGAAGCCAGTAACTGGCAGTTACTCCAGGTCATGCCTTGACTATCCTGCCTCCATCTGTTCAGTATTGTGCCAGGATTATGCTCGTGTAAAACGTCTATACGTATTCTAGTTGTGTGAGTCTGTGTGAAAAACTTCATTCTTAGTTCTATATTGCATCTCAGTGTTGATCTGTGTAAGCTGATATATTAGGTTCCAGTTTGCAGTAATACTAGAGTGACATGCTTTTAATTATTGTCTTGAAGCCCCTGGGTTACAAAGTGAGAAAGAAGGGGTTCTGCAGTTTACCCAGTACCAGTAAATACAGCATGTCACTAGGGGACCGACCCTTGAAGTAATGTACTTAGATACACATAGGAATGTATTTTGTATTTTGCTCCTTCAGAATTCTTAAACCAAACACTGGTGACAGTGCCCATTTTGCAGAGGATCGCCTGTTGTTGAGGACAATCACCAGAGCTTTAAGGAGGCAATATGATGTTGGCTGCCCCTGACCTCGCTGAGAATCTCTTCTGGGGCAGACCTGGCTGTTAGAGTGCATGTGTACACGTGCATCTGTCGTGTGTGGTTTTAACAAGTGGTAGCCACAAAGTATATCTCTGCGTATAAATAGTACTATAGAAATCTTTATTCTGTATATGTAGCCTATTTAATTGGGGTTCTACCTAGCCCCATGGAACTTTAAAAAGAAGGGCTATTATTGTAAGGAATTCACTTGGTATTACTACTTTGCTTTAGCTTTTAAATGACTGATTTTAAAGAAGAAATTATATTTATTCATGAAAGTGTCACTTGGTGCTAAGCAGGAGACTTCACAGTGAGACAGTATGTTTGGAATCTTCTATGCGACTACTTTGTGAATCCTTCTGTGACCTTTGCTTTTTACTTCATTCTATGATTGTGTTTGGAAGCCCTTACTGTTCTTGTCAGAAATGCAGCTGCTTTGCTTGGGTCTTCTTGAGCCATATTTATAGTTGGTCCCAGCATTCCAGATTGCTGTTAAATGGTTAAGGGAGTGAAAACTGAAGCTTGCCTGGCAGAGAGCCACTGTCACTCCCTGACTGTCACCGAGAAACCATTTAGTCTGTGTGTGTGTGTGTGTGTGTGTGTGTGTGTGTGTGTGTGTG
>NC_034604.1:39253548-39278380 GCF_900095145.1 Mus pahari
GAGAGAGAGAGAGAGAGAGAGAGAGAGAGAGAGATTGATTCTTAAGTGAACACTTCAGTCAGTCCCTGGTGCCTATAGAGGTTGGATTCTCAGCTCTCCATACTAGAGCAAAATCAATTAGTTAGCAGAAGGTGTGGTCCTTAAAGTGGTTGACGTAAGAACCAACCAGTGATGTGCTGCTTCATTTAACGCACTGTGGAACAAAGCAAGGGCATGGTTGGGGTGCATTTATGATAACTTTAGGCTTTAGGTCTCTCAACAGTCTGAAATGTTGAGAGAGTAAGGTTTGTATGTGTGATGTGACTCAACTATGCAGAAAATGTTAAGTTGGTGTTCTTGTTAATGTATGTCCAGTGTACTTACTTCTTAGTTAGCTGAGAGACCATATATAGCACAGGATTGGATTTCTTCTCTGAGCTATGTTAGCATTTCTTCATAGAATCTAGTGATGAGGATGCTGAATATGCAATAATGTGCTTCTGTGTAGTGCTGCATTTAGAGTTGCTAGATGGAACAGTAGATACGTCGGCCTTATTATTTGTGTTTGAGAGGTGAGACTTTGAAATCACTTTTAAACATCCTTAGGATCCAACTGCATGTGTTCCAAGGTGCAGTGCACTGTGAATCTTTTTAAGTCTAAGTTTGTAGGTGCTTTTATGTGTAACTTAAGTGGTTTGAAGAATGTTAAATAACTTTGTCCTCAACCATTGTACTCAAAGAGACAAAGGATACAGTTTACATACTTTCTGTAAGATTTTGTTAAGAAATAGTGAATGAATGACTCTAGGATTTCAAACAGATATTCCATCCTGAGACATGAACACTTGGAGGGGCTGGAATAACCTAATAGATCTGATATCTTGAATAAATTGGTGAGACATGTTGAAAGATCTAACTAGATTTTGTACCAATATGTGAAAGATAGTTTGTTGCCCAGAACTGTCAGAGGATTGTGGTCACTGCTTGCTGCCTTGACCGTTGAATATCATTATTTTTATATTAAATACTAATTAGTAATTAGTTACATAGCAGATTAATATACTGTAAGACTTGGCTATGCTTTTTTTTTTGGAGGCTTTAATAATTTACATGTAATGTCAATAAAAATACAAATCTAAGAGAATGACTATAGGAATCAGATTCCTTTATAAAATACTGTGTTTTCTAAAAATGTCAAGGACTGGCACCTGTGTGCATTAAAAAAACATTTCATTCCAAATCCTTACCAGTCCTGTTTCTCTAGCATTAGTTCAACTGTAAGGAGAGAGTGGGACCTAGAAATGGTAGTTGGCTGGACAGGTTTTATTCCCATAATGCCTCTTGGCCTTTGCTGTGTCCATGTGTGCCATGTTGGAGATTTTAATGTCAGCTGTTGTGTCCATGTTCTCTGAGGCAGTATTTTCTTTGTATTATTATTCATGGTTGTATTCATTACTACTTCTTCCTGCTTTTGAGTTGGGTTATTGTGTACTATTATTATTGAGAAAAGAGGTTCAAACGTGTTATAACTAGAATTGACCATCAACAAAGGACACCACTCCAGGTCTAATGGTATTCTTCACCTTTGTGTACGCAGTGTTACTCCTTACAGCTCCGTACAGCTGGTGTCCTAACACTTCACAATACATTTGTATAGTTTCTTAAAAGCCTCGAAATGAATGGGTTTATGGTAGGCCTCTCCACATCTTCCTATCGATATATGTAGAATTGTCACTCCTGAAGCCTGTGTCAGAACGCAGATTGAGATCAGCAGTATGAGATTTGTCATAAGGGTTTTGCCGTTTTCAAGTGTGTCGTGGAAAAGGATCTTGAAAAGAATAGATAGTTGCTGGGCGGGGCAGAGTGAGGAAGAAACTACTACACATTCTGGCACTTGAGAGCTTCCTGGAAGGATGCTCAGGGGAGAAATGTGGCCGCCCCGCCCCCTGCCCAAGCAGAATTGAGCATGCCCCAGGCATTTTCTACTCCTTGGTGAAGTATTGTTTTCTAAGTATGATCGCCAAGCAGTCCATGGATGCTAATGGAATCCTTTTCACCCTAAGGACCAGTGTTCCAGTCCTTTCTGTGTTGATTCTGCCAAGTTCTAGGCTGAGTTTGGGGTTTTTTTGTTTGGTTTCATTACTTTAATTTCTTTTTAATGTATGTGTATGTTTTGCCTGTATATTTGTTTTTATACCACATGTGTGCCTGGTGCCCAGGGAGGCCAGAAAATGTGTTGGATGATCCCTGCCCCCCCACCCCGGAACTGGGGTTCAGAGCGATTGGAAATGGAACCCAGGCCCTCTGCCAGAGCTCTTAACCTCTCTGTTGTTGATAACAAGATAGCCCAGAGTGTTGCACAGTCGTGTGCAAGTGCTGGCAGCACTTTCCTTGTGACAAACAGCATTTGTCACTGAAGTACTCTACAGCCCACCCTCCTGGGTAGACTGGATGAAAGGACATTTCTGTCAGCTTAGTTCTGTCAGGGGTTTGTTTGTTTGCGTTTTCCCTGTATACATCTTTGTACTTCGTGTCAAAGCTCAGAGGCTTCATTTTGAGACATGTTCAGAGTGGAATATCTAATTTGAAACCGGCCATAAAGAGATTACATTAATCTTGGGTCTTAGTGTAGCACAGGGGTTGGTTCTGTCTCTCCGTCACAGTTTAAAAGGAATTCACCCCAAGATGCTACTAGTTGGGCAGGCTTGACTAAGGGCTCTCTGGGAAGAGGAACCACAGGAGTATCAGTTTCAGGGTGTGACTTGGCCCTCTTAGTGGACATAGGCTCTTTGGTGGAAGGTAATGTGTCTGCTGCAGGGGTTGTGGTTTTGTTGATGATGTTACTAGTTTGTTGAGTGTCCTTTTCTGAGCATCTCTTTCAGTATTCCTCAGGCTTTTTGTTTGTGCTACATCTCTTAATACATCTGACACCATGAGAATTTGCTGGAAGTTTAACTCCTGAGCCTCAAGTAGATAAAAGAGCTGTGTTCTCTCAAATCAATGTATATAGTTGTGAAATTGGTGTGGGAGCACAGAAAACACTTTGAGGTTCTCTTTGGTTAGCTTTAGAGTGAAACAGGCAGCATTTCCTAACACAGTTCTTATGATAGTGAGCTTTTAAAGTAGAAAGTAGAGTACTTTCTAATTTTAATTATTTGATCCAAATGTGTAAAACAATAGCTCTAGACTGGTGAAGCATTTGGGACACAGTTGTACATTTTTAAAGCCATTTCTCAAGCTTTAAGACATTTAGCACAGCCTTTGCAGTGTTCAGCAGAGGTGTGAATGCAAGCAGAGGTGCAGCCATGAGGTCGGTGTCTGACGCTGGCCGTGACTGGAGAGATGCAGTAATACTTGTGGAGCGTGAGCAGCAGTGGACTTGGACACATGGCGTGCACGGTGCCTTGGGAAAGCATGAGCTGGTCCTACAGGAGTCTGCATTTCACTCATGTCTGTGTAGCACATTTTAGGCTGTGTTTGAATGTCTCACAAGTAACTGTTAAGTGTCAAATGCAAGAATCCAAGGAACTGAGCCTTTCATTTTATATGTTGTTTGGAATTAGGACAAGAGACAATTCACTTCTGATGTGTAAATAGTAATTTTTTTTTCAGTTCAGCAAATAGGGCAAAACAGTAAAACCATTAACTTTTAGTTTTTGTAAACTATTTTTTTATATTTGCTTATGAGTTTTAAATCTTATGGTAGTTGTAAAAATGAGTATTGACTTACTAGACCTATGTATGATTCAATTAATCTGTTGGCTTCAATGAAACCGTAATGAATCTTCATGAATGTTCATGTATTTAGCTATTTTAAGTGATATTCTCTTAATTCAGATAGTCTTAGGTCAGGCCAGTAGAGATGATGCACACCTGTAATCCCAGCACTCGGGAGGCAGAGGCAGGAGAGTCTGTGAGTTTGAGTCCAGCCTGGTCTACAGAGTGAGTTCCAGGACAGCCAGGGCTACACAGAGAAACCCTGCCTGGGGGTGGGGTTGGGGGGGGGTGAGGGTGGAAAATGGGCGGGGGTAAGTTTAACAAAATTGAAGCATAGTTTGGGTGCAAAAGTGAATCAAATGTGGGTATTTTATGCACTGTGTCTTTGGTTTGTAGTAGTTTACACTCTGTCTGCTCTGAAGACCTGATATTCCTAAACAGTGTAGTCTTCGAACAGTCTAATTCTAGGTATGTCTGGGAAAGTTGTCAACATGCTGAGTCATAGAAGCTGCAAAAAGCTGTTACATGAATTTTGGTGAGATTACTTCATTAATGATACAATATTCAGTGAAAAACCTAGGCTTTAGGATAAGTAGATTTGTAAACTGTTTCTTCATTAATTGGTTTTGTCTTATGAAATGATTTAACATAAAATCTCTGCCAGACTTACAACGGCGTTTTATATTTTATTGGGAGAAAGATGATGTAAACAAATCCTTTACATGATTATGTCTGTGATAATATGAAAGTATTTGCTTTACTGTAGTTATTAGTCAAACATTTAGGGAAACCAAAATAGCTCGTTGGTTTTACTGTAGTGTGACAACATCCTTTAGTGCTGCATTTATTTAGTGAGCCCCTCCCCCGAGTTTGGTGTATATGAATAATTGGAACTGCTTTTCACCTACATTGATGTGACTCGGGTCTGTGAATTAGTGATGCTGGAGCACCACCCTTCCAAAGATGTGGGGTGACGTGACACCTGTGTTCTCCACTGAGAAAAAGTGTGCTGTAACGTCTAAAAGCTTTCCAATGTGATGCACACTAGTTTAGGAGCTAAAAACATACTTTCAAGAATGCACTGGCAGTGATGGAGGGCTGCCCACACTGGCTTTCTGTCAAATGCTGTGAGCTTTGCTCTGTCTGTAGTGAATTACCCATAGACTGGGCTGCTTGAGCAGTTACTGCTCTGCCTTTGGCTCTGCTCTGTTTACTTCCCGCTGGAGCTGTAAGTCATTGCTGTTACTGGTTATTGCAGGTTATTACTCTGGACCAAAAAGGTTAGGAATGTATAGGATAAACGTGAGTTGTTCGCATTCATAGAAATATAAAAGGTAGAATTTATTCAGAGATAAACGTGACCTGTGGGAATGTCACCTTTATCTCAGGTCAGCTTGACTCTTAAGCTGGAGTACAGTGGTGGGCAGGAGATAAAAATCCAGGCTTTCCAGCAGAGTGTCCTGTTGTCCCTGCCTCTCAGGCAGGAGAAATTCACTGTTTTCTTAGAGGCCTCAGCTACGTACCTATGTTGTCATCTTTCCATGTAGCAGAAAGTCTGTGTTTCCACACTCCTGATGTGCTATGAAATGCTTGCTATCTCCTAGGTTACAATAGACTTCCTGAAACGTTTTTTCCTGTTTTCAATAGAGAACCTTCTGTTTATGCTGTATGTGAAGACAGCCAAATAAAAATTGGTGATAAATGAGAATTTTGTGGTTTTCTTGTTCTTTTGATCTGAAATAGTCTTACATCTAGCTCCTGAATCAGTGTAGGCATCTCTGGTTTGTATTTACATGTGGCAGGCAAATGCTTCTACATCCTTTCTCTTTAAATAAAGCCAAATACAGAATGGAATTAGAAATATTTATTCAGAATATAAGAATGTTTGTAAAATATTATAAATGTCTCTGTATAAATAAATGGAGTTTTTTTTTTAAACATTTCTATATCAAATAACACAAATTAGCTATTTTACAGCAGCTAAAAACTAAAGGCATCTGGAAACATTTAAAGCTACAAGTGAGTCTAAAAATTACAAGGTATAGTACAGTGTTTAGTAGCCACTTTCAAATGACACTTTCCGTACAAGCAGAACAGTACTGACAGATGCAAACACAGTCACATGTGCTTTAGGAACAGTACATTCGAGCAGGATTTTCTAATTTAAGTGGTATAAAAAGCACATTTTCAATGAATTAAAAAAGTTAAATTTCATGCAAAGTTAACATTATGTCTAAAAGCAGATTAGAAATCGAAGTGGACATTTGTAATCTTTGCATCAGGTCCTAACAAACTCTTCTCATTATCGGGCTCTTGAAGGTAGGTGTCTGACAGAAGCACTGCAAAAGAACACTGTGGACTGTACAACCAACCTCTTCCACGTTTCAACCATGGAAGAGGAGAACGAATGGTGGAGTATCTGCGTGCGTGCGGAGTTCTCTACAGAACCCGCTCTGTGCTGCTGAGGGGGCACGTGGAGTAATTACCAGTGAGAGACCTGGAAGATCAAATAGTCAAGGGTGGTGTTACCCAACAGTGACTCTTGTTTCTGGGATGCAGCTTTTTCTTTCTGAACTCATCTTCAAAATATCAGACGTTATTATATTGGACTACCAAAATTGTAATGCTTGCCCATATGAAAATATCTTCCTCTCTACAAGCGTGCTCAGTTACGCTGGGGTCACAGCATCTCAGATGAACACAAAGGTGATTAGAAAATGAAGCGAAATGGGAGGCTGGGGGTTCAGAGCTGACCTGTGTAAACATGGGGGTTCCATTGCACAAACACTTAAAGGGTGGGGGTGGTTTTTGTAGCAAGCCGTCCCTGCTTTACAAAGAGTTTGCAAGCTGTGGCCATGGTGCCACTCTGTCATTCTTTGTCACTTCAGTCTCTTTGTCATGTAGGTTCCATTGGCTAAACAAAATCATTCGCTGATTTCTTCCACAGTTGTATCTGCAGTGTACCGCAGAAGGAAAATAATGGTGCTTAAGCTCTTGGACACTTGCCCACCCCCACTCTTCACTAGGACTATACCCTAACGAAGATCAGGGCAGAAGTTTTAGCCACCAAAGAATTTGTTCTCTGTTGGGCTCTAAAAACACTGAGCATCGTTCAGTAGGTGACACTATATACACTTAGTGAATGTGATTGTTCTTACTTAGGGCACTGTGTTCATATGATGACTGGACATATTCCCAATTAAACATTTATCACTGAAAGCATTTACAAAAGGAAGTGTTTGGACCAGTAAGAGTGGAGTGAGGGTTCTGTTACTGTCTTCATGCTTTTCTCTACACTTCTCTTTGAACATGATACAACCTTAACTCCTGGCAGCTCTAAAGGAGTTTACACATTTTATATGGTTGCATAGAGTTTTTTTGTGGGCCATAGTGTATAGAACACAGAAGCCTGGTAGTTTTGATCCATGCCAATGATGGAGAAAAAAAGAACTGAAAAGCATTTCCTTTCTGTTAAGGTAATGTCTGTACGTAGGAACTAGAAGACTTCCAGGTCCCCCTCACGGTGGCAAGGTCCTTATTAAGCCTCCTCTAACAGTTTTTAGAATAAACACCTAAGGCCGTGTGGCTTGGCCTGCTCTTCCTTATAAGAACCCTGCCAAAGCTCCAATTTAGAGTTCTCTGAAGCCCTTGTAAAGTTCTGCAGGCGCTGAGGAAGACCTTGTGCATACAAGCATCTGGAAGGATATGCGCACTGAGGCTAATAGAAGCTTTCTAAGTGTCAGTTGAAGTTAGCATCCAGTTTCAGGCAACAAGTCCACATCATCAGCACAGAATGGAGTGAGTGGAAGGTCCCACTGGGGACATTGAGCACTCACGTACACCTGGGGTATGACACGGGGACAAGGGTAGGTCTCAACTGTCTGATCACATGACAGCCTTTATTATGACTCTAGTGGAGGCTTTCTTACCGTCACAAGGCAAGGCACACTTTGCTGATACACCTGGGCTTGGTTGCAATGTACCAGAGCCAGTCATAGATGTCTCTCTCCTTTGCCTGTTCCCACTGCCCGAGTCGGGTTTGTCCACCTCAGTTCAGAATGGGGAGTACAGTCCAAGGAAACTATGAAGTGGTTCCTGATGGGCCTTTTTGTTCTGCCTAGTTTTGATGAACCAAAATTGGCTTTGATTAGTAAAGGTGACTGCCTACAGAGATCGACCATAGGTTTTTTTAACCTCATACAAATTAAAATCAAGATAATCTTGTTTGCCTGAATAGACATGTTAATAGAAACCATTTCCTATTTAAAAGTTGGTTCAGGAAGCGCCTGGTTAAACAAAAAGGAAAATTACCTAGGCACCTGCTATCATGTATTTAATCAGTGCAGTGCAGGAGCTTCCATAATTCACCTAAGCAAGTGCCTTCTGCTTCACCCTCAGCCAGCATTGACAGTTACAAGGAAAAGATTGCATAGCCCTTTCCCATTTATTCAAAAACGGGGCATTGCCAGAGTTTTCACCAAGTCATATATTTATGTACTTAGAAATGCAGACTAAGGCCAGGTAGGATCATTGCTTTGGGGGCTTGCCTGTGGAGGAACTGTGAACCTAGAAGTAAGGGTTCTTGGATATTTTTCAGGCTGCAGGGAGGGGGCAAACCTCAGCAGGCTGCCTGTCACCCCTCCCTAACTTGCATCTGAGCGTCCTCCTCTTGATCGCTTAGAGCATCACCTGCCTTCTATCACTGCATCTGGATGGGCAGAACAGGAAGCCTCCTCACAAGCATCCCTTACCTGGGCTGTGGTGTCTCCAGGACAGCCACACCTATTCCAGTTTGCTCGGGGGGTGGGGGGTGGGGGGGGCGAGGGACTTTTTTTTTTTAGCATAGCTGGAAACAAACTGAAAGCTAATTTTACCTATTCTTGGGGTGGTAGAGAGGCAATAGACGTTTCTACCTACACATTTTCTGCATAACAAGATACAACTTTACCCCAAAAGGTGAACACAGAAAACATCACAGATGTCAACAGACAGCTAGAAAGCTGTCAGCACACACAAGCCAGGCCTTGACTCCAACCAGTCTCGCTGGTGTTACACTGCCAGATGCTTGGCACTGGTCTGAGAAGGAAGAGCTGTTGAGCTTCCGGGGCTGGGGCTGTCACAGGAGAAGGCCAAAATATCTTTTCCTTGTTGCCCAGGAGGCTGAGGAACTTGGGTTTGCTTTCTGAAAGCACACCCACCCACAGCCAGGAGTCTACAGCAACAACATGGCCATTTATGCAAAATCTTTCACCTAGGTAACCAGGGCAGCTGGACCCATTTCTCAGAGCAGATGAATAGTATTAGGGGCTACAGGAGAGGGGAAAGAGCTAAAAAGTCAAGCTGCTCTGTAATTGTATCCATGAAGAGCAGAAGGCAAAACAGTAAAGGCTACACTAAGAACTAAGTGAGTCTGGGATGCCTCCCAGAGTGCAGCTACTTTGAACCTGCCTCCCAGTCACCAGTTAGCTTAGGGAGCCTGTCGGCCATTCCCTCCTCCAGTCAGAGGCTAAAGGTTCAGTGGCACACGCTGTTAAATGGGTGGGAACAATTTTGTACAACATTAAGGGTCTCCTTGGTGTTCAACTGTGAAGCCTCTTGCCTTGAGGGAGGCGGGGCCCACAGGTACTCAAAAGTGGCTTAGGTTTTGATTCAGAATAAGAGCTAGGCAGTGCCCTGGGCTGGGTGAGAGCGAATACTGTTTTTTTTCTGTTCTGGAAGAGATACCCATGGTAAAATCTTGGCTTCTCTACATAAATCAAGAGTTTTCTAGCCGGGCGTGGTGGCGCACGCCTTTAATCCCAGCACTTGGGAGACAGAGGCAGGTGGATTTCTAAGTTCGAGGCCAGCCTGGTCTACAGAGTGAGTTCCAGGACAGCCAGGGCTACACAGAGAAACCCTGTCTCGAAAAACNAAAAAAAAAAAAAAAAAAAAAGAGTGTTCTAAATTTTACTCTTGCTAGACGGGAATCCAAGCCCTGCCTCTAAAATAAAAATGGAAGATGCTTTTATTTGTATAGAGCACAACGGTCTACACACAGCCCCGGCATTGCTCTATTTGAAGCTGCAGTGTGTCTGGGACGCTCGCTGGCAACACTTTGTGCATCCTCTGGTCTGTAACTCCCAACTAATAACTCTTCACGACCATATTTCAAGAATCTGGTACCATAGGACCCGAAAAACAGAGCCTGCTGCAGGAAGCCACCACAACACTGCCACTTTTCCCTTGGAAGAGGAAGGAAGAAATCCAGGTGTCAAAAGAAAAGTCCACAGCCTATGGGAAAAAAAAAAAAAGGAGGCGGGGTGGGGGTGGGGAGGATGCAGGGGACTTGGAAATCCACAGATGCTTGGATTTCCACTACTGCACAGAACAATTGAGAACTGGAATGGTGAACACTGAAAGAAGATGTGAGTAGTCTTGAGGCTGGAGCTATTGTAGACGCCCTTTGTGGCCAGGCCTAGAACATCTGGAGCCTGTATGTAGGTAGGTACATAATCCACAGTGCCATTGTGACCACGCCCCCAAGGGTGGATGGAGCCTGTGACCTATATGCAACTTTTCCACTCTTCTCCCAACAGTCCCTCCTTCCCTGGGCCCTTCCTCTTCTGAGGACTCTAGAGCTGCTCCAGGTTAGCCAACTTTGGTGCCAGAGTGCCTATTAGAGTGATGTTTCATTGGTGTGTGGCCTGGAATTCTCTTCCTCCAGTAGGGCTATTCTTTGCTTGAGCATTCTCACTTGGGTCTCGTGTCGCTCCACCATGGCCATCATCTGAGATTCCAGCTTCTTCAGCTTGTTTTGATGCTTCTTCTTTGCTTTTTCGTAAGCAGCCACCAGATTGCTGTGTGGGAACAGAGGGAAACGAGGAAAGATTCATCCCAAGGAATGAGCTGACACCCTGTGCTTCGAGCCGGGTCACCAGGTCAAGAGCACTGCTCTGAAGAGCTTGGTTTGCCTCTCCAGTAAGAATCTAAAGTCCAGAGAGAAGCTGCCCCGGTCTAGGATTCTGTCTTAAGCATACTAATCCAGGCCAAGGCTGTAGAGGGGTTAACCAGCACCTAAGAGTTAGCCAACAGCCCAAAGTGGCCCCATCCAAAACATAAGAAAGAGGTTGCTAAATTTTAGAAATTTTACTAGGGGTAAAACATAAGAAAGAGGTTGCTAAATTTTAGAAATTTTACTAGGGGTAGTTATTTCATGACTGCTAGCTACAGATGGTCAAGTATGAGTTACATAAAGTGCTGTCTCACCCAGGACAGGGGCAGAGGTCTATACTCCAACTTTACAATGCTTTGGGCTGTAAGGAAATGCTATCAGCTTATATTCTGGTCCTAGGCCTACTGTAGATGAGCCCAGCTATGTCTCCATATTCTTTCTGCTCCAAAATAGAATATTGGCTCTCTTCAGGTCTACTGGGTTACCATGAGCAGGAGTTTCTAAAGAGTGACTTGAGGGAGGAGACACACACGCACATGCATGCACACAGACAGAGACCCTTCTGGGAGTCCTAAAACCTCATCTAGGGTTTTAGTATTTTTCATTAAAAAAAAAATGTGATATCTACTGAGTTTGAGTTTTGTAAATGAATAAAAAAACTTTTGAAAGTCTGTCTCAGGTTTAGTTTCTAAGAAGTAGTAATAGATACCTTACAGGCACCAAGAGTCTGAAGTCCTTTTTTTAAATATATATATTAATCATGTACCCCAAATGTTTAAAACTCTTAAAGTCTAAAGAACCCTAAAATGTGCCACTGAATGGAGTTTTACTCCAATAGATTGTTTGATTGCCAACTGAAAACACTGGCTCAAAGATAGATTGATTTTTTTTTTCCCCCTGACTTCTCAGAATCTTTATTATAGGCATTGTCAAGGAGAGGCCACAACAGGCTTCATTTTTCTAGGCCCATCTAATATGAAATGGGGCTCATCATTAACTTTCTGGGTTTCTGGTCAGCTGTATTAGGAATTTATACTGTACAATCATTTCCCACGAGAGTTTGAGAAAGATCTTCCCTGTGTTGGGGGAGCGCTGGTGTGCACCGGGGTCTTACCTGTTGGCCCGTTTCAGGTCATTAACGAACTCTGCTGACTGCTGGTGTCTGATTTCACTGCTTTTGGTGAGTCTTTCCAAGGCACTGACGAGTTCTTGGACTCTGGCTTTCAGCTTCTTTTCCCTGTATCAAAGAGAGACAGCAGCAACCATCAGAAGGTGGGAAGGAGTCGAGGGTAGCTGGCCAAGGAACAGTGTCCAGAGCACAGAAAGTTAAGAGTGATGGGTTTAGGAGCACAGCTTCTCTGCTCTGCGTGGCAGGTGAAATCACCCTGGTGAATCTGTATGCCTCTTGGGATGAGTCACATCTAAAATACTAGCAGAAGGTACACACATCCCTTGGGCTAAGCAAGCGTTTCTAACAAAGGCATATCCGTTAAGATGGAATCACTTCAGCTTTTGTTACAGTAATTAAGGACAGATGGGCTGGCAGGTTAGCTCAGTGGGTAAAAGCACTTGCTATCAAACCAAGCCTGAGTTCAGCTTTGAGAATCCATACAGTGGAAGTAAAGAATTCATTCTTAAGTTGTCTTCTAACCACCACAGCACAGCATGTTGTGGCATGCACACAAAGACTAGGGGAGTGTATGAATCAATCAATATCTGTTCTACTGGAATGCCTGTAGGAAAAAAAAATCTGCCTAAATTCAGATCAGCATGTGCTGACATGGAAAAGAATATTGTTTTTTTATAAAAACAGTTAGAATAGGATGTATTGTGATGATAGATTAGAAAACCTACCACAGATTCAACAGTGGATGAAGCGTTAGCAGGAAGTTTTGTGACTTGAATTTTGTATTATGAGAACATTTTTGTATGGTACGTGAGCAAGCCCAATGTGAAACCCAGAAGAGAGAGGGGTTTCTGTTCTTGGATCACTACATGGTTTCAGGGATGCTTAGAATGCTTGGGAAAGGGGTTGAGATACAGAAACTCAGAGGGCTGGACCCGTTGTGACCTCAGGATGTGGGCGCCTACTTCTAGGCATCCCTGTGACTCTGGCCCTCATTTTCCTTTTTACATTTCGGCTCTCAGCTCTCCAGACTGATGGATGAATGGAGGGAGTATTCACAACACCAACCTCTGAGTAAGTTGTAAAGGAGAAAGACAACCAGCCTATGGTGTACAGGTTCATTCTTCATTGGGTCCTTCGGCCTGCCTGAGCTACAAGATGGCTGGCCACGGGGCAGGTGGGAATAAGGCTGCATTTCTGCCCATCACTGGGGAATGTTTATTCTGAGCACTAGCAGTCTCTAGGAAATCTGGTGTAACTATGTCTCCCTCTGGACTCAGAGTAGTAGCATCCCCTACTGGAAGGGAGAGCCTCCCTCAGTCCCCATGCCTTCCAGGCAGCTACCCTCCAGCTGGTGCAGGGCTCAGAAAACAGGAGGGGCGCTCCTTCACCCATCCCTCTTTGGCTGAAAAGTTGCTTGTTTATGTTTTGTTAATAGTTTTTTTTTTTTCTTTCCCTATAAAAATGTTACTGTGTCTGTGTATACATATGTTGTGGTGTGAAGAGGTCATAAAGCTAGTTGTACAAAAGAGGAAGAACAACTTGTGAAGAAAACTAAAACTAAAATCATCAGCTCAAAGAAATTAACAACAAGAACCTTTGAGGAAGATACTGTCGCCATTGCTGCCGCCGCCTCCATCTTTTTCTACCTGCTGCCAACAAAGGGCTCTCCCATTGGACACCTCCCACTTAGCATCCATTATTAATTTAATTTCCAGAGGAGAACTTTTGAAATTCCACCCAAAGCCACACTTCTCATGGTTGGCAAATGGCAACACCAACGCCATTGTTTCCCTGTGTAGAGCCATAGACAAACCTCCGGTCCATCGTCAACCTATGTTCATCATCAGACTCCCTCCCAAGTCTTGACTTGATGTCACTTCTCCTACCACCACCACCAGGTCTATCCTTTCACACCTTGCTAAGCATGGCAGCCTGCTAGTTACCTT
The DNA here is from genome assembly GCF_900095145.1 of Mus pahari. Taxonomy (NCBI): domain Eukaryota; kingdom Metazoa; phylum Chordata; class Mammalia; order Rodentia; family Muridae; genus Mus; species Mus pahari. Next base: position 39,267,251 of record NC_034604.1, read on the forward strand.
CTCTGCTTCTACCCTGACACCTTGTGGGGCGGTGGACCATGTAAGGCTTGAAGCTCCAGGCACCCTAAAGGGACGGTAGGAGCTTTGCCTTCTCCCAGCACCAGGCCCCTGTCACATAGCCATACCCCCAACCCCCATAGAGAGAATTGTGGCCATCAGTCACATAGGGGCAGTACCCCCAAGCACCTTCTCATGTAGATGAGACATCTCAGGCCAAGTCAGTAGGAAGCACCTGCTGTCAGACCCACCCACCCTACCCCAAAACTGTATATAATATTCCTATGCAGAAGGAATAACTGTGTGAGAATTCCTCCATCGTCTGAGAGCATCTGTCACAAGAGCTGTAACACTGCCTGGGAAGAGAATGCTCTCCCAGAGCTTTTACCACCAAAGGCTCCCCTGCACTGCCACTCACCAGCAAGCTCTGCTCGGTGCAGTGGTGCAGCATCTAGGAGCAGCAGCACCACCACCACCAGAGCAGTAGTGGCAGCTGCAGCGGAGGCACTTCCCCCTCCCTGCCTTTTCTCCTTTACTCAAACCCTCCCACCGAGCTGGGCCAGAGATCTCTGCAGATAGCCCCCTCCCATACAGAGACCTCATCAACACCCCTCTGATCTGACTTTCACCGGGCAGATCAGGTCAGATTACTTCTATCTGGTCCTTCCTTCTGCTTCTACTTGAAAGGATGGATGTGGGCTCCTCTCCATTTTCAAGGCTTCGCTCTGAGACATCCTGCCAACTCTCTGGTCTTCCTTCAGCTTAAATATTACCTCTCAGCCACCATTAACAGTGGACAAATGGCCCAAGTTTAGGATGCCACAGCCCTTTGCTATTTCCTTCGTGTTACTCACTGCCAGCTAGACGTACTGTGTTGTGGTTCGTTTCCTTTGCTCGTTTTCTCCTTTATGCCCACCGTTATAATAATCTTAACTGCCTTCTATTTAGACTACCCTGGCAACAGAGAACTGCCGGTTTCTAAGTCCTCTTCCAGGATAAAATGAGCTCTCACAAGACTTTGAGATCAGCATTGCTGTTGTGTTCACTACACGAATGAGTAATCTGAGGAGCAGTGAGGACGCTTGCCTACCGCCAGGTGCGGCAGCACTGGCTGGTGTTCACACATCAGCAGAGCCTGGGTGCTTAAGCATCTTGCTGAAGCATCTTGTGACTCACGATGGGGGATAGGTAGAATGTGCAATGAACAAGGGTTCTGGTTATGATCACAGGCCTGTAGAGCCAAGATTAAGTGTCCCCAGATAACCATGTTCTACGGCTGTTCTATCTGAGCATAGCTGGAGTTGCCAGAAGTTGCAGTGAAGAATAGCTGCCCGTGCTTTGGCCCAGATTTCCTAAGGAATGTGCTTTTAGTGTCCAAGAAATGAACTTGGCACACTGCTCCCTTGTCTATGACTGCCATGAAATGGGGTGCTCCTCACTGCTCAGTGTGCCTTTATGCAATTCCAGGTGGGGCTGCCAACTCAGGGCTTTTGAGACACTAGACGGTGACAAAAGAAATCTCAATTACTCAAGCAACACTTACTTACACCCCTTGGGTGAGCCTCAGTCTTTACCTCCCCTCTAGACACCCTCAGCAATGCAATTCAGTGATAACAAATCCACGGGCCCACTTTGTACTTCATTAACATCCTGCAGATCCTGGGGTGCATTTATGGAATTTTTGGTACCACTCCTAGTGCTTGATTGCTGCTATAAATCAGCCGAGTGTGAAGCATCAGCAAATGTACATTTTTTACAAAGCCTCTTTTGAAGTAACGGTTCTACTAACAAAACGGTGAAAATTCTGCCGCTGTTGAAAAGCTTCGCACCCAGATTGACCACCTTTCTCTTCCCCGTACTCATGCATAGCTACTGAGACAAACAGTAATCTTATTCTCCGTCACGGCCAAGATTCTATAAATATGTTGATTTTGCAACTCAGACAGCGGAATTTAAGAGTCTTATCAACAGCCAAGGGTCCCAAAAGACACTGATGGGTACCTAGTACCACTGGGGGCTCAGGGAGAAGATGCAGAAGGTGATGACTGATGATGTAAGTTTCTGGAGGTTGAATCTTCTGAAGGGAGATGAGGAGGAAGGGGACTGGGGTCTGAGCTCAGAATGAGAAGTTATCTGGAATGGCCAGATTGGATTGAGAAGCCCTTGAAACATGAGAGAGGAAGTTCCTTGAGATCTAGAGACCACCTCAGCCTGGTGATGGGGCACTCCAGTGCACTCTGAACAGAAATGGACATTAAGGTATTTTGGTGACAGGAGTGACAAATGGCTCGTCTGGACACTGAGTTTTGAGCACGTGATCGACTGGTGAGGAAGAAAAGCACGCGGAAAAGGATGAAAGAGACTCCAAGGGAGGACGACGCACTGTGGCCTCCAAGTTGTGATTTCTAGATCAGTAGGAGGGAAGATGTGAGTGGGTGGGTGACAGAGAATGTTTGTGTCAATATGGAGGTAGTCAGCTGGTGTCAATATGGAGGTATTCAGCTGGTGTCAATATGGAGGTATTCAGCTGGTGTCAATATGGAGGTAGTCAGCTGACTGAGAGCAGGACCTATGCTCGGCCTCTGCCTTCAGCTGCTGGAGGTAGAGCCATGAGAAACCATGGGGTGTGTGTGTGTGTGTGTGTGTGTGTGTGTGTGTGTGTGTGTGCGCGCGTGTGCGTGTGTTTTATTCCCTGCTTCCTGGTGTGGAGAAAGAACAGCTTCCTTCCTTTGAATCACCATGAGCTCAACAGTGCACAGCACCACTTCACAGGTCTGATCTGAGGAAGTTTGCCTCTCACCAGCACATAACTTGCCCCCGAGGCTCGGCAGGCAGATGTATGATCATTGGAGCTCAAAGGGTCCCATCTCCCCATGGCACATACCGTGGGGGTAGAGTCTTCGGAATGAAACGCAGGAGTGGGTTCGGCTCACTCCTTGGTGCAAACCTGACTTTGCCATTTTGTATGCAGTGAGGCTCTCACACAGAGACACAGAAGAGATCCCTTGGAGATCCCTCAGCTTTGCTGAACCAGTCCTGCCCCCAGTCTTATAGTGCACTTGCTCCTGCACCCGTGATGATGACGGAGATGAGGCAGCCAACTCCACTCTGCCGTGCTCAGGACTAGAAGGCAGCCTATATAGAAAGCAACATCTGCCCACAGACAACATCTGCCCACAGACAACATCTGCCCACACACAACATGTGCCTGCCCACAGAGAAGAGGCATCTCTGAAAACTCCCTTCCCGTGGCTGCCATTTCCCAACTCACTTTGCTCGAAAGATCACTCTGCCTTTCTAGGCCTGCTGGGTTCAGAGAGAGAGAGAGAGAGAGAGAGGTGTTCATAGCTTACAGTAAAAGTAATGTGACCCACGTAAGGAAACATCTCCTGTACATGATTGTAAACCCAGTCATCCAGAGGGGGCTTTGAGGACATACCAGAAGCAATATAGCACAACAGATGTTCACGGAAATGGCACAAAACCAGACCAAACGCAGGACTATCCTGAGTTCTGGTTTTGCACCCCAAAAGAAAAAAAGACATGCCAGGAGGCTGGGTGGTGAAGGCCTATCATGAATCAAAGCTGGGTGGGTACGGAGCAGTTACACAGACAGAGATGCTGCTACTGCAGAATGCATGCCTAGGAATGGCTGGCTCTCCTCAGGAAGGATCCTGGCTCTTCCTTCCATTCCTACCCACATTTTTCTGCTCAGCAGAGAGTCTGGCTCACAGTGTTCTGCTCCAAAAGAACAGAACTTCTGAAAACATTGGCAACATCCACCTGCCCTGCACACACTCAGCCTGCTAATGACAGCAAGGATACCTTCTGAAAAGGTGTTTGTTTCCACTCCAGTTTTAAAATTAGAAGCATCCCCTAACCGCAGTCTTGGAGTGTCTGTCTGGACTATGCTCCCTCGCGCAATGATGACTCCCATTCTGAAACTATATTTACCATATAATTACGTTATTTTCCTTTTTCCTCCAGCCCCTCTGGTTCTTTCTTGGCTCCGTATATCTGGCTCTTGATTAGAAATCCATGCTAACGGACTTAAGGCTGGTTATTGGAAATCCATCATGACAGGGGATAAATGAAATCTCTTTATGTTTAGTCAGCACAACCTGAACCCTACTCATACCAGCAAAAACCTATGGGGCTTTGGGAATTTGAAAAATGTAGGAGCTCGGTTTATAGCTACAATAGCCAAATAACTCCCCCAATTGGAGAGTGGATTCTCATCCTCCTCTTTGGCACAGGGAAGTTACAGCTTTTGTTCAAGCATTCTCCTGCTATGCCTGTTTCCTACCCCAGGCTGAGCAATTACAATGTAGCATCATCCCAAGAGAGACTTGGAAAGTACCATTCCAACTTGGATGGAAGGACAGAGTGAATTTGAGCAAACCACGAAGGTAGAAAAGGCCTCATATTGCCAATTTCAGTCGACTGGGAGTCCACAGGTATAAACTACACGGGATCATGGTGGGATCAAGTTAGCTGAGAGCGCACTGTCAAAACTTACCAAGTCAGATCCCTTGGAGTAATGGAGTAAAACTCTATTGATTAAAACTCATTTGAGTATTGTGTGAAATTCCATAAGCTTTTTGGAAAGCAACTAATGTTCCTGTGTACCAGAAAGCAGGAAATGTGAAAGGCACACCGTTTTCTTCTTCCTAAGAGAGGAAACTTTTAACAGAGAATGCAGATGAGAGCCCCTGTCATGGGAAGGAGAGTCAGAAGGATCCAAAGCGCCAGCTGTCTCAACAAGACAGGGCCAGAAGCTGGGGTCACAGATAGGCAGGCTCAGCGACTGTCAGCCAGGAGGAACAAACCAGCCCAGCAGATGAACTGACACACTTGATAGATAGCATCTCAGAGAACCCTGGGGAGGCATGCTCACAGAGAGACATGGTACCCGCAGTCAGACCACCACGAGGCTTAGCAAAACAGCAAAGAGTAGTTCAGGCAAGTGGCCTCAAAGCTCAGTACCAAGGGAACAGGCAGCCAGGGACAAGGTGAAATTGAAGAATAAATCCAATAAGTATCCTTGCCAAGATGCAAGAGGACGTCACTTCATTTAAAAAGATGATTCCAGCACCAAAATAAATAAACATGAGCTAGACCACCCAGGAGCCACAACCAAAGACTAAGTGAGCTACAAAACCTGATAGATCTATCTATGAAACGCTGCACAGTATTTCACAAATACGTGTGACTACTATGTGCCAACTGAATACTCACACAAGGAAAAATAGATTCATGTGGGTATTAGAAAGTGTGCAATTACTTGCTCAGGACTCCAAAGCAGCTAGGGGGGTGGGGGTGATAGAAAGTGTAAGCAGTTAGACTGTAGAAGACTGGTCTCAATGAACCGGCATCTCTTTCTCTTTGAAAAAGACAAAGCAGACTGTGGGAGAAGACGCCCTGAAATACTGGAGGAAAATATCTGAGAATTGAGTAAAGACACGAATCGGGGACAGTAAAGTCCTTTGGCAGGGACTGCAGATGCCGCAGAACACAGTCCCACTGAAGACATCTTTAAGGCAGGGTGCCTGGTTTCCTTACCATCATTTACCAAATCTAGAAGGGACTAGCCAATTTGACAGCATGCAAAACAGGAAGGAGAGATTTTCTTACTTGCCAAAGGAATGACTGACTGTACATAGGTCAACACCCAGTACTCTCTTTTCAGAATGGCAGGGTTATTCATTTCTAGCCTGCAAGGTTGGGACACAAGTGAAACACACAGAACTGACTTCTATACAGGCAGACCCACACGATCCTGGGAGAGCTGGAATGAGTGGCCGTGAGAGCGTACCCAAAAAACTTCACGGCTGAAAGGAACAACACGAGGATATGAGAGTTGCTTACCGTCGGATGGCATTGGCGAACTCGGTGGCCAGCTCACTGTCACTGTTCGTCCTTAGTTCAGCCAGTGACAAAGCTGGGGAGGCAGCATCGGCACACTCCTGAGGAGGACAGACATATTCGTTGTCAGATGGGAGCCAGAACCCAGGGACACTTCAGTGACCATCCCAGCTGTGGGGCATATGACAGCCACACCAAGCCTGAAGACCCCTCGGGCCTTGAAAGCTAGGGAGCAAATCTGACTATCTCATCTATCCCCAGATCTCATTACCTTCACGTGCTGCCCCGAATGAGGAAGCCCCTGGGGAATACTTACTGCAGTGGCACTGGCCTAAGCCTGCCACAGCCACCCCCTCCTCACTAGGAAGGACCCTCACAGGCAGCTGTGCTATCGTCTGTCATCCTCATTCGTCACAGAAGAAACCAAGGCACTGGGGTTACCCTGCCCAGTTACCAGCTAGACGCGAACAGATCCAAACCCCAAACCCCAGTCCTCTCGCCCCATTTGTATTTGCCTTCTAAAGAGGCAAGTGTCCTTGATGACAGATCCCACTCTTCTGAGAGAAAGCTCACCTTCTCTAGATGGGGAAAGCTTCGTTATGTCCCATGTAATCACTCATAAAACTCAGGCGAGGAAGAGGAAAATAAGTTCACCCTCCCCTCCACCTCCCGAGTGCTGCCCTTAAAGGTGTGCGCCACCACTAGCTGGCTACCATTTTATAGACCCTTAGACATGGTGCTTCCTGCATCACGACAGTGCCTCTTGCTGAACATAAGTGATAACATTTGAGGCATACGGACAAGAATTGCAGAAAACCAAATGCACTGTGGGTAGGAACTCGGATCCAGCTTGGGTAGCTGTAGCAGGGATGGGTTGATAGACAAACGCCTAAGGGATTTTCTCTCAGCCCTGCTCACCAAAAGCTTGCTTCCCTTCTCTAGACTGGGGGAGGGGGGCCGTCTCACCTCTAGCAAACACACCTAAGATTGAAGATTTTACTGAAATAGTAAACAGAGGCACAAACCCAAGAAGCACTGGGTCCCTTTATAAATTACCTTCTTACGGAGATGTTTGAAAAAAGCCAGCTGGCCTTTCCTGTCAGAGAAAGGCCTGTGTGTTGAAGCCACCCCACAGGGCACAGTGCTTCTCAGTCAAAATAAATACGGAGAACTGTGAGGGAATATTCAGTTCAGGGGCCTTTGGCAAGAGCCTGCTGAGTCCCTCCTGCCACACCCTAAGAACATACACAGACAGACACTGGGTACTCTGTCACAAGCTGTGTCCCAAACTGACCAGCCAGCTCAAAAGGCCAAGCAAAGCTTCTGAAGGTGTACAGAACAGAAAGCACCGTCTTCTTAAACCCTGGGTACGATGACATGAAGCACCGCCACTGGCCCCTGCCGGAGAGCTACTGCACTTGGCATAGCATCTTCCAGATCTTGAGCTGTGTCACCCGCACCCCTTCCCCCACCAAAGCCCATCCCTGATTCCCCACTGTGATTGGGAAAACACTGCAAGCAGAGCCCTCTAGCCAACTCCTTGATTCATTTTCCTCTGGGTCTTGGAGCCTCGCCTCACTGAAGGCCTGGCAGTCCTTACTCTCGCTCCCACTCCCTACTGGGACCGGGTCAGAAGCTCATTTCTTCAGGGAATCTTGTACTCAACCTCCCAATCTGTATGTCCATCCTGACTCTGGCCTCATATTGGCACTGGAAGCTGAAACTTGCAGTTTAGGGGCATTCTGTAACTGTACTGTGAACACCACTGTCCAGCAGTCCCAGCATAAAGTCCTAACCAACAGCAGTTCACCTTGGTCCTGGCATGCTGTGGATGGATGTGTGGGATTCTTCAGGGCCTCAGGATGCCTGGCTTAGCAAAGAGCTATACTGTGAGCATCATGGATTTATCTGCCGAGTGAGGTGGGGAAGCAGACACTGCATCTGGTGGTGCGGCGTGCTTCAGATTTCTTAGCTACCTAAGAAGCCACAGTTCACACCACGCAGCAACGGCGTTCTTCCTTCCTTCCTCCCTAAGCAGGCAACTTTCCTGGAGTCGGCCTGCCGTACCAACAGCTGCACTGTGAGAAAGCCTTTACATGATCAGCCAGTCAGCATATGCTTGCAAATCCTGAATCTGAGCACACGGGTGTCAGGGGGAGCTTGCGTATTAGGAATATTAAATATGATGTGCTGAACATGCAGTTCCCCAAGTGAGTGAGGGATTGAATGTATTAGGCTCGAAAGCTTTTTGTTTTCTATCTATCTAATGGACATGTGTGGAAGAGAAATACAAAATGACAGAAGCAGCTTGGATTCTGGAAAAGGCCCCTGGGGCATGGAAGGAGGGGTTGATTTGAGTCTGAGTTTGTGAACATTGTCATTAGAAGCCCTGTCTCTGTATATTTGGTAATAGAAGGCTTCCCTTCCACCTTCTGTTCCTACTTACTGAGACACTGAGGGCAGGGGTGGAGAATTCCAGAAGTAGCCTGTAGGCCAGGTGTGATTTACGTCCCATGCTGCTGTTTTTATTAGCAAGACCCCTTACATCCGTGGAACTGTATTTTCCTCATATAAATGCAGACTAGTAGTCCTTGCTCAGAGACATGAGGTCTGAGGGAGATAAACACGGGGGACTAATGCAGAGGGGACAACTCTCCACCCAGTGATCGGTGTCATGAGGAACGCATAGATGCTGGGTGAGACCAGTACGCAGACCACTCCTCTGATGAGTCTGTAATGTGTGAAAATGTTTGAACTTGGATACAATGGGAGATGTTGCCTCTTAGTGGATTTGGTTTCTTATGACCGCTCTCGCCTATGTAACCAGCAAGTAAACGGAGGCGATAGCATATTGACAAGGTAAAGGCAGGGGTAATCCCTGCACTGAGGTTGTCCCCACGCCATCCTGTCCCCCTACCTTGCCAGGCTTCTCCTTGCCGCTGCTGCTGGTGGAGCTCAGAGACCGCATCCTCTGCTCCTTCTGTTCCTCCACTTCGGACTTGAGATGCTCGATGTGCACCAGATAGGCCTGCTCCTGTGCCTCCCTTGTGCTCAGCTTCAGCTCCAGGTCTTTCTTCTCCTTCTCCAGCAGATAGAGCTGGGCCTTCAGCTCAGCCATCTCCTCCTGTGGGACAAGGCACACACAGCCAATGAGAGGTTTGCACTGTATGCCCAAAGGGCTACCATACAAAAGAGGTGCAGAAGAAGACCTGGCTCTAAGCCATGGGCACACAGTCCAGATACCACTCCCAAGCTGGGGATGAGCTGGCTGTCTGCACACGTCTGCAGGGCATCCTGGGGACTAGAATTTAGAATCACAGGTAGAAATCACAGGCAAGCAGACTTCACTTCCGTGTAAGGAAAAGCGCTTAAGACACTATTGGGATCGCAAACGCACACATCTCAAATGCCTTGGTGAAAATCAGTTCTCTGGGTGCAGAGGCTCAGGTGCATCCACCCAGGATTGGAAAGGAAATATCCATGCAAAGAGGTCTGACTGGGCTCCCTCTAATTCCCATTTCACATCGGTGGCGCCATTTTCTTGTCGCTCCACAGCTGAGCCGTGCCAGTTGAGGGGTGCTAATTATAATAGCACCCGTTAGCACTTGTCTGCTGCAGAGGGCCAAATGAAATTAGCAGGAGCAATCCCCCACTGGAAATTACTCATCACATAAAGTCCTTATGGTTGCTTAGTGCTGGGAATTAAACCTAAGGGCCAAGAGCCTGCTGAGCCAACCCACCAATAGAAGACTTCTGAAAAATCTCCTAAAGGGCTTAACTGATTGTTTTCTGTGGAGTAAGATTTGGAGAATCCAAAATAGGGCAATGCTATACTTGACCAGGAGCCAGAAAGCAGTGGCAACCATCAGTTTTCCTTGAGCACATAGGACTGTTTAAAGACTCCACAAAAGGAACTCACTTAACCTTCTGAATGTAAGGAAGAGTTGAAGGGTACCCACCAATGCATTGCCTTGAAGGCAGAACGCATTAGTCACTGTGCTCAGTGACCTCTCAGAAGAACGGGCCAAATCTCTTTACCATGACGACCAGACTTATCCAGAATGGAAGGTGTTCCTCCTGGAAGCTTTCTTCCCATCTTTTTGTTATCAGGAGGAAGACTCCAAAGGCTATGGCAACTGTGCATACCGAGCTCATGAGATGGTCACTTTCAGAACACACATATAAAAGCAAGCTTACAGGAAGGAAAGGAGAGCAAGTAAGTGTCAGAAACACGGGCACACGTCTGCAGGTGAGACTCCCAGGTGGCCCAAGGCAACAGACTGCTCTGTAGCTCCTTGATGTCTGTGCTTTTAGGGCCACACGAGAACAGGTCATGGCCTCCATGTCGCTACCACCTCGGTGAACAAAGACTCTTGAAGGGCTGCCTGACTGAGACACTAGGAAACTGCTTTTCTGGAGTTATGGCAAGGAAACTCAGCATCTCTCAAAGCTATGGGCAAGAAGAGACACAAGACGCTCTTAAAAAAAAAAAATCAAGCTTGAATATGGATCACATACAAATCCCTGTGCCAAAATTATACTAAAACTGAATAGCTGACTTCTGCAGTCCACAGGTCACAAAGGATGGAGGACAGGCTGAGACCCCATGGAGAGACATGCTCTCCAAGGAAGATGTGTGCATTCTATCCTCAACAGAGATGAAAATGAGCCTTGCTGAGGGATGCATGGCTAGCATATGCAATAAAAGTGACTAGGCATTTATGGGGGCAAAAAGGGATGCTTGGTTAGCATATCCATTATGGGAGAAGAATGGGAGAATGTGGAAAACTAGAAAGGCACGTATTGCTAACAACTAAAGGGGTAAAGGAATAGGACTCCTAAGGAAACGACAAGACCTTCGGAAAGGAGAGTGGATTATAAACATGTCTGGTAGATCATCCAGAGATGATTGGTATTCACTAAAAATCATGTACCAGAAACCTCAGCATTGACATTCTGGAACAAAATGGTGAATCCCAACCTATTCCACTGGCTAGTGGGTGTGTGGGTTGGCACACACTGGTGAACATGTTAGGGAAAGGGAGATGGAGCCGATTGCTAGCCTTCCTAAAGCCCTCAGGAGGAAAACCAGGTCAGAGTAAGGCAATGGCTGCTCTGGGTTCTGAGGACCTAGGTTCTCCCAGCTTTTCATTACTTGTACACCTTCCAAAAATATCTAAAATGTGTGCAGTTTATGTTACGTGGCAAAGGGAATATTAGAGCATTCTCTCTCTCTCTCTCTCTCTCTCTCTCTCTCTCTCTCTCTCT
>NC_034604.1:39278522-39281515 GCF_900095145.1 Mus pahari
TCTCTCTCTCTCTCTCTCTCTCTCACACACACACACACACACACACACACACACACACACACACACACACACACACAGTCTTTCCTTGGCCAGATCAACAGTAAATCTGTCACACCCCATATTGGCTAAACTATAAAAAGGAAATGCTTAGTCTCTGGATAAAAGAAAACATGCTGTTTGGAATAAATAATAGCAGGATAAGCTACAGGCTCATGTAGTGTGTGCTCCAAGAGCTGCAAAAGGAACCAGACTGGGACAAAGTCACAGGCAGTCAGGACTCAGCCAGAGAAATGGGAGCTCTCAGAGCTGAGTGGCTGGATGGAGACATAACAATTAAGGGGAACAGGATAAGGAAGGACACCTGGGTTCCCAAGTCTGTTTCTGCTGCCCTGTACCTTCCCAGAGACAAGGACCAGCATCTTAGAGAAGGGATAGGCAGGGTCTGGGAACCCAATCCAGAGCTGACTGAGGACCCAGGGAGCTGCTCCAATCCTCCTCCTCCTCCTCCTCCTCCTCCTCCTCCTCTTTTCTGCTGTGGCTCTCTGAGATGCAGGGATAGCAACATAACTACTTGGGGTGGCTTTCCTTTCTCTAGAAATGCTGGCAGGTAACTCAGCCTACAAGTGGAGAGCTCAAGATCTTGGCAGGACATTGGCCAGAACTGTTCTGCCAACTCTTACTGGAGAACCCCAATTTTAAACACACGTATACCTCTTAAGGTCCAGGGTTGACAGGAAATCAGACCTTTTGACAATTGCTAAGCTGGCTTTGTCATGGTCTCTCCCCACTCCAGCTTCTACCAGTGTGGGTGATGCCAACAAGGACATTTACCACTTTTGAGATCAGGGGTCATCATGGACAGACAGAGGCTGCATGTCTTGCTTAACCCTTGACAGGCACATATTGAACTGGGGGTACCCCTCAGCATCCTCTGGAGGTCAACTGCCTTTCCAATAAAGTCCAGACCATAGGACTTCCAGACAAACTAAAGCCACCCTCTGCCCAGAGGCCATTGTCCAGAGCGAGGCAATTACTAACTTAACCCTGCTCTCCTGCTCACAGAGGCCTGTGAGGTATCCCTCTGGGTGGACCCAACAAATGAAACCTTCCGCACACCTTCATGGCCATCAGCTCCTGCATCAGCACCGCATTCTCCAGGTCCAGCCTCTGGCTGTCGCCTCTTGGCTTGACATCATAGCTGAGTGGATCGATGTGGATGCTCTCCAGCTCCAGCATGGTCAGCTTGACGGCAGCTCTGTCATTCTTGAGCTGCTGGATATAATCCTTCAGCCTTTGCTCATCTTCTTTAGTGAACTCTGTGTCACAGCTGCTGGCTGTAGAGCTGGTCGTGCTGAGGGACAAAGAGAAACCCCATGTTTCCAAGTCATCACCACTAGACTCCTCTCCTCAGTGACACACACACACACACACACACACACACACACACACACACAGGATAGGGAAAGTACATTTTAGGTCATGAAGTAGACTCTAAAAATAAATTCTGAGATATTAATTCCCAAAAAGCTGTTTCCTATAATGTGGTATAAGATTAAGTTTAGCATATGATGGAAAAAAATAAAAAAAACCAAACCGTGTGAACACTTTACAACATGGTGGCAATGGCAGAGTCTTGGTGCCCACTCCAAGACTCAGGCTGGTTCTAATAGCCATTGGTAGCTCATGCTGCACAGTGACTGGGCAAATGATACCAGACTTAAGGAGTGCTCATGTAAACACAGACCTGTTGTGGCCCCAGTGTCAGAGAGACCAAGCCACCAAGAAGAGGAAACTGAGCCAGTTGGGGCAAGCTGTCCCTTCTAACTCCAAATAAGGCCCACAGGTTTCTCTGTTTTTCTTTCTTTCTTTCTTTCTTTCTTTCTTTCTTTCTTTCTTTCTTTCTTTCTTTCTGTCTGTCTGTCTTTCTTTCTGTCTAAGATTTATTTATTTATTTATTATACATAAGTACACTGTAGCTGTTTTCAGACACTCCAGAAGAGGNCATCAGATCTCGTTACAGATGGTTGTGAGCCACCATGTGGTTGCTGGGATTTGAACTCTGGACCTTTGGAAGAGCAGTTGGTGCTCTTACTCCCTGAGCCATCTCACCTGCCCCTTCTCTGCTTTTCTTCTACTTCCTATCTACAGTGATCTCCAATTACAACTGATTTGGAATTGATGAGAGAAGAGAAGGTGGGGCCCAGGCAGCTTTCAACAAAACACCATTATTTGCTATTATAAACCAGAAGCTCAAGTGAAGAGATATTGAAGGCCTTGCTAAGTCATGTAGCTGCAAAGAGCCTTAGACAGAACCATCTCATTCCACAGCTCTGTCCTCTTCCTAATTTTTTGGGCTAAATGCTATCCGGAATCTGGGAGTGGTCCACAGTGTCTGCTTCACCTGATGCTGAAATAAGGAAAATGGGTACAACATCCCAGCATAGCCAGAAAGCCAGAACAGTTCTCAGTATGGGAACACATCCCTAAAAAAGACAAAGGTGAGGTCGGAGAGCTGGCTGGGCAATTAGGAGCACTTGATCCTGCAAACAGCCTGAGTTTGATTCCTCGCTCTCACAGAGTAGTTCATAACCATCTGTAACTGTAACTTTATAAAGTTACAAGCATCTGTAACTTTAGTTCCAGGGGATCAAAATCTCTGGTGCACATAATATATGCATGGCCTAGTCCCTACATTTAAATAAGTCTATAAAGACAGAGCCAGATGTAGTAGCTCATAGTTGTAGTCTCAGCCACTCAAGAGAGGCAGCAAGATCCCTACAATCTAGGTGTTGGAAGCTAGCCTATGCAAGACAGTAAGACTGTGTTTCAAAAAATAAAAGAAGATAAAAGAGAAAGCCTGGCTTCCAGGGTGATAAAGGTATGGGCTGATCATTCTGAACTAGGTGGTCTTCCCATCCAAGAACAACTTCTAGGATGGGAAGCTCTTGGGCACTAGAACCGTGTGTGTGTGTGTGTGTGTGTGTGTGTGTGTG
>NC_034604.1:39281520-39371174 GCF_900095145.1 Mus pahari
GTGTGTGTGTGTGTGTGTGTGTGTGTGTGTGTGTGTGTGTGTGCGCGCACGCGCGCGCGCCTGTGTGGTGGTGGTGTGTGGTCTTGCTTTGTCCCTCTGGTCAGGAAGAAGCCCTGGGAGGTGGAGTGAACAGGATGAGCCTGGCCATCAGCCTGAACACTTTTGGGGCCCTGGAAAGGGGGAATTACTATGCCACGTAGGTTGGGCTGCAGAACTCAGGTACTTTCAAGACAGCCATCTACCTGATATGGTGAGGGTAGATTTTAGATGCTGGAAGGCTATTTTGGTAGAGAAGAGTAGTCACCATGATATGGATAGGTTTCCTTCAGACCATTAAAGGCTTGTAGAGGAAGAAATTCTGCCTCCAGATAATCTAGGACAAAGAATTCAGCCACAGTTCTTCCTTGCGGGGGGTGGGGGTGGGGGTGGGAGAGAGGCAGGATGGCCTGAATGTCCTGACACCCTAGCCTTTATATTCAAATCCCTAATAATCATTTTCTGCAAATGTGTATACCCAGAACCATGCACCAATGTACTGAAAGGCAGTATCTATACAGAGATGCTATGTATCTATATGCAGTGACCAGCCTGGTCCTTGTCCTTTGCAGAGTGCTCTCATACTGACGTGCCAACTGTCACTTGTGACCCAAACATCTTACACACTGTAGATTTCATGTTTCTTGGCCAGGTTATAGCACAGATGCTTTGTAAAGTTGTGATAACAATAAAACATTTTGAGACACAAGGCCATTAAATCAGTAACATCGAAAGCACTCAATCAACATTGTTATTTATTTCAGAAATGTCAGGGTGCTTACCATAGGACACTTTCCAAGGCCCTGAAAAAATTCTTACCTTTGTGGAACTTGTGTTCTAATGGCAGAGATAAGCAAGCTATATAGTGTAGCTGACATGGTATGCACCATGACAAAGAGTGAAATGAGAGACTTGGAAAGTGCAAAATGGAGATAGATTTATTATCCGAAATAGCAAAGGGAAAGGCCCATATGACAATGCTATAACCTAAAGGAGGCAAGAATTAGATCCCTGTGGATATCTGGAGGGAGGGTTGTTGGGGGCTGAGAAGATGCAAAACTCAAAACAGCAAGCTTGGCCAGCCAGGAGGAGTTATGGCCAATGCCATGTCACTAATCACAATAGGAGAAACAGCCATATGTCTTCGTATGTGTGGTGTGCCTAGAGTATGCAGGAGGTGACCAAGTGTCCCCTCAGGAAGGGTTTATGAGGACAGTATCTTCTCTAGGATTAGAATGGATGTAAGTTTGGGTGCTTGGAAGAGATGCCCCTGGCCGGACTTAAGTGTCTTCCTATCTCTCTGGTCTGTCACTATGCTAAGGAAAGATGCAAGAAAGCAAGGTCAAAGAGATTAGAAGTCCTGGAGAGGGGCACTCCAAGAATTCTAGGGGCCATGTCGGAAGCTTAGAGTACTTGTGAGCAGAGAAAGCAGGGTAAGGCAAAAACAAGGTGCCATCTGGTGTGTTACGTTTTAGGAAGAATGAGAAGGACATAGCAGCACCTCTCAGGCCTCAGCACTACCCCTAGGAACCCCTAAAGAACCAGGCTGCTGAAGGAATCAGGGCAGAGCATGGGGTACGTTAGAGCGGTGCTGCAGGACTGGAGGTACACACCACTGGCCTGTCTGCAAACAGTTAGGTGACAGGCACTCCAGACACACAGACGCCTAAGTGTAAGGCTCACCTTCACACACTCAACAGTGACAAAGAGACCCAGGTGAGGGAGTAACAAAATTCAAGACAGCTCAGTAGGCAGCATTTTCACGTGGCATTGCCCAGGGTGGAGGGTAGAGCCTGCTCCCCAAGCCCTGGGTTTACCCAATGAAGGAAGAACAACAGGGTTTCTCTGCCAGGCAGCTGAGAGGCGGGCTCAGCCTCAGCAATAAAATCTTCCCTCATGACACCTTAACTCAGCTACAAGCCATTCCTTTCATTAAAAAAATTATTTACCAAACCAAACAGGAGACAATCACCGCCATCCATCCATGTGCCAACCACCACTTGGGCATACTATCTCCAGATTGCTAGTTTGGGAACTATGGCATCGATAACTAAAGAGCCTGTGTTAACTTTCGTTTCAAATAAAAATTGTGAAATTCGGAGAGTTCAAAGCTAGGGCTCCCTAAGCTCTTGTGCACGACCTAAAGAGATGGTATGGAGTTGTGTGGTGGTGGTCCACACCGTTAATCCCAGCACTCAGAATCCCTGAGTTTGAGGCCATCCTGGTCTATGGAGTGAGTTCCAGGATAGCCAGGGCTACACAGAGAATCCCTGTCTCAAAAATAAAGGGGGCTGGGGGTGGGGAAGAAAGAGAGAGAGAGAGAGAGAGAGAGAGAGAGAGAGAGAGAGAGAGAACACATTTGAATTTCTATTTCTATTCTATCTCACCACTTCTTGGCTCTGATGTAGTTCCTTCTGTGCTTCCATCTTACCTAGACTGGAACACCCTTCCCCCAGCACCCACGATGTCAAGACCTCTGGGGAGTAGGGGAGGGATGACATAAATCTGTTCCTCAAGACAGACTACACCCTGTGCCTGCCACCAGGACATCAACAAATGGAAACTCACTGGTACCTACCTAATTGGCTGGCCCCACATTTTCCTAGGGGCGGGGCAGCTGTTTGCTTTTTCGGGTGGACAGTCATGATTGCTGATAGGGCTCTGAAGCCAGTCACACCTGCACAGCCTTCTTCTGGCATGCCCCAGCCTAGAGAGAATTGCCTAACTTAGCTGGCTGTGGTCAAAAGGAACAAGGGTGGTTTCTACCTCGCAGAGTAGGGGAAGGGTGAGCTCATGGTGCCATCCAGGTGCCACCCCGTGTGCATTCTGGGTGAAGAAAAAGGACAAGGGACACTTTCCTGACAGCTGAGTTAAGTGACCCATCAGCAGCCTTAGGATTCCCCCAGAGGTCAGACACCTGCCATCATGTAGGAAAGTTGTAATGAAGTTCAAAGGCCTTAGAAATCACTAAGACCCCCTCTGGACGAACACTACTGGACAGGGAGTATTGGATTTCTTCGCCTGCAGGTTGTTCCCTGGCCAGAAAGGAAGGTTTTGGTTTCTTTGCTATACACAAAGAAAAAAAAAAAAGGGTGCAGAATGCCATGGTCCACGGATCTTATGCTATTGGGAGCCAAGAGCATCCACTGCTTTTGCAGGGGGATGCTAAACTTCAAGGCGTGCACCGCAGACTCCACCCTGCCAGCCTAGCTCTCCCCCTTCCAGGACAGCAGCAGGGAGCAGACCAGGCGATGGTAATTGCAATTCTGCTTCATGCCTGCAACATCCCACAGCCCGATATGATTATGTTGATGGTGAGAGGAGGAGAAGCCACTGGCCCTTCCTCCGGCCTCCCGAGGGCCTCTGTTGGCTGCCTGGAGAGGGCTAGGTCATCCATTACCTCTCCCGGCTTGGAACGCAGGATGAGCTCAGCTGTCAAGCAGAATAAATCACTTTCTACAGGGCCTGATCCCTCCTCTCCCGGGCTGGTGCCTGGAGATGCTCTGAGAGCCAAAGGGAAGGAAAACCTGTGGATGAAGAGCCCGGCACAGCCAGCTAGGCATGTCTGTGCTTTGCCCTGCTTTTCTCAGGACTGATACAAGAGCCCTGGGTTTCTTTTGGTGACCCTCTGTTCCGTTGGAGTTCTTATCAAGATAGTTTGTTCTGCATTGGCTGACTGCCAGAACATCCTTGATGCTCAAGCTACAAGCTATAGCCCAAGAGAGGAGCATGCGGGTCAGGCTCAAAAATCAAAACATACCCCTGCCCTTCTGCCTACCCTGTCTGCTGTTGGACACAACCATTCACACTAGTTCTCTGTGCCAAGTGCCACTTCTTCCGTTCCTCTGCACCAGTGCCATCTCTGACTTCCAGATGACCCCCATCCCCGTCATTAAAAGAACAGCATGGTCCCAACCCAGGCATGGCCACTGGGGTTTTCTTATGGTGCCAATGAAGCCAGTTAGCCTCATATATAAATGCAGGTAGCCTGGTTCCTTTCTGTCACCCAGGGAAGGCTGGTGCACCGGGATGAGAATGGCGCCAGTGCAGAGCCACAACGGCTGGATGCGGAGCCTGGGATGTGTGTGTGACTGCTCACAGGCAGGGCACGTCGCTCGTGAGTATGACAGTCCTCTGCCTTAAGCTCCTATTTATCTCATGCATATAGGGGGCCCATAACCTTTCAATCAGGAGCCCTCTCTTAAGCTATTTTACATGTCTCTGTCCTTTGTGACCCCAAATATTAATTTATAAGACCCCGGTTGTAGTATGAATTTCTATCCCAAGGTATTTCCCAGAGGTCATTTCCTGGTAGGGGCCCTAGCATGGAGACCTTACATTGCATATTTTGCATTTTGTAATGATAGGTCTTAATCGTTTGTTTTTAAAGTGGGTGTACAGATTTGAGTGATCCCTAAAGTTAGGTCTTCAGATGAAGAAATAAAAAGTCCAGAAAGCAGTTCATAGTGCTACTCCAGTCATGTGAGCTGAGAAGGAAAGTGACCAGGGTCAGATCAGCACACACTCCTGTTGAGGAGTGCCTCAGTTGGGTGCTGGCGCTCACTGATGTGAGCCAAGCCAAGCCCATCTGACTCATTCCCTGAAGGGTGCAGCTGGGGGTGGCAGAGGACTCTCCTAACTGGACAGTGTTTCCAGGACATCACCTTTGCAACAGACAGTGTTCCACTGGTCAAAAGCATTTTTGTTCTCCCCCATGAAAGTTTACTCTAGCCAGGACTACCACAGAGGGTGCACACCAGGCCCTTCTGGTGCTTTATTGCCTCTTCTCCAGTTTGGAAATCATGCCCCAGATGTCATGACCAGCCAGTCAGCATCTTAAGGTACCCAAGGACCGAGGAGGCTTCAGGGAAAGGCTGAAATCATCCTTCACAGATTGCATACCGGTGGGCCCATATTATGCGGAAAGAAAATAGCCTCAATTACACTTCCTAGGAGGTAGGAGGGCACACTTGCTGTGGCTTTTCTGCACAGTCGTGGACGGGATCGGTTAATGTACTTCCACGGAATAAGAAAAATCCAGCGCTTGACACAGAGCGCCCGCTGCTTGATAACGCCTACCTCTACTTACAGACAATTCAGTCCATTTGCCTCTGTGCTGTGATATGTTGATAAAGCTATGAAGGCAATCGGCCTTACCTGGCTGCTCTATCCATTAAGACAAGTATGCTTGATGGATCTGCAGCTGAAATCTAAAAGAAAAAAATAAATGTCTTTTTTTTTCTTTCATGCTGGGATCCTGCTAAGAGCATCCTCTCAGAGGTGGCTCTCATCCATATCCTTTTTGCTGGGCAGCTAACCTCTGCACCTCCTTCCCAAATCCATTAACCCTCTTGTCCTTGGGAGCTAGGAGATGCCTCCAGGGACCTGACCTGAGCCTTCCTTTTGTGAGACCTTGGATAAGAGGGGCTGATACCCTGACCGCACATCTCTCTGCACCACAGTGGTTACAGTGGGAGAGTAGGGGGTGTACTGGGCCACACAAAGTCTGCCTCAGAAAGCCCCATTTTCCTTCTATTTTTGAAAAACTTATCACAGGACAGTGTTTGGGCCAGAATTCCAAGGCTTATAAATAAAAATACTCATAATATTGTAGTCAGATGTTTAGGAACTTTGTTCTGACCTATGTCTATCATAAAAACACAAAGACACACCAACTGTGTCTGTTTTATGGTTATGGAGAGCCACACGTATTCCCTGTGTATTCTTCTATACAGGCTCTGAGCGGCTGTGACAGGGGCGAGAGGAGGAAATGGCATTTTTTAAAGAGACCCCTATCCCTCTTCGTACACATATATAGTACATGTACGGTATGGGTCTTCCGTGCCCTATCTCTAAGTCCTGAGCACTAGAATTAGAGGCAGACCATCATGCTTACTCAGCAGTTACGTGGGTGCTGGGATCTGAACTCGGGTCCTCATAGCAAACACTTCACCCAATGAGCCAACCCTAAACAGCCAGTCTTTAGTGAGCTCTTTTTTGGTGGTAGTGGTGTTTTTGGTTTTTTGAGACAGGGTTTCTCCATGTAGTCTTGGCTGTCCTGGAACTCACTCTGCAGACCAGGCTAGCCTTGAACTCAGAGATCCACCTGCCTTTGATTCCCAGGTATTGGGATTAATAATAAGCTTCTTTTTGAAAGCAGGGAGTCTGAATCTGAATTTTTCTCATCCTATAGAAATACAAAACCAACTTCGATCCTTCTTAGAAGGGGGAACAAAATACCCATGAAAGGAGTTACAGAGACAAAGTGTGGAGCAGAGACTGAAGGAACGGCCATCCAGAGACTGCTCCATCTGGGGATCCATCCCATATACAATCACCAAACCCAGACACTATTGTAGATGCCAACAAGTGCTTACTGACAAAAGCCTGTTACAGGTGTCTCCAAAGAGGATCCACCAGTGCCTAACAAATACAGAAGTGGATGCTCAAAATCATCCATTGGACTGAGCACAGGTCCCCCAATGAAGGAGCCAGGGAAAGTACCCAAGAGCTGAAGGGGTTTATAGCCCCATAGGAGGAAGAACAATATGAACTAACCAGTACCCCTAGAGCTCCCGGGGACTAAATCGCCAACCAAAGAGTACACATGTGGGACTCATGGCTCCAGTTGCATATGTAGCAGAGGATGGCCTAGTTGGTCATCAATGGGAGGAGAGGTCCTTGGTCCTGTGAAGGCTCTATGTCCCAATGTCAGGGAATGCCAGGGCCAGGAAGCAGGTGTGAGAGGGTTGGTGAGCAGGGTGGAGGATAGGGGGTTTTCAGAGGGGGAACCAGGAAAGGGGACAACATATGAAATGTAAATAAAGTAAATATCACACACACACACATTTATATATATATACATATATATATGTATATATACATATATTTACACACATATATACATATATACACACTCACATATATATACATACACACACACACACACACATATATATATATATATAAATGGAAATACAAGATCAAAAATTAAATTTCTCAAGAAAATGTTCTAAGAAACAAGCTTACCTAGATACCAAATATCTCCTGTAACAAGTATTCAGAATCACTAATATCCACTAATAGCAGGTTTGAAATTTATTCTCTTTTGACAGACTCCGGAGTCATCTCTGACTCAGACCAAAACAGCAGAATTATTTGCAGGAAGGAAAGCTATGTGCAGACAATTAAGCAAGACATTTTCTGTTAACTCTTAACAATCACTAACTGTATAGAAGAGTCTCACTGAGGAGCTGAGCACTGGATACCTACATAAACAAACATGGAAAGGATAGATTATAAACACCATGGGAAAGGGCACCTGCTTCTGTATTTAAACACAAGAGTCTGGTTTTAAGTGAAAAATTACCATCAATGTGCTACTGAATAAGACACATGCTGCTAAAGTGTAGAAAAAATAAGCCCCTTGTATTTGTGTCCAAGTGGCCAAGTGTAAGATTGGGAATGGGCTCCCTCCTGGGACACGGGGTCCAGTGTATGTATATGATATACCGAGACAGATGGCTGGTACCCTCCAGTGGGAGACGGAAGTGTCAAATTGCTTTTAGGCTTCAAGAAAACATCAGTACTTGTGCTTTGGCACTAGACATCCCATCGATCCTTGTGTAGCTCTTGTCACTTGCGTGGAAGGGGACTGTCTTATTGACCTGAGGGCCAGGGAGCGGGAGGGATACTGTGCTTGGTGGTGAAGTTCTAGATTTCCCTCTTAACAGGCATGTGCTCTTAAACAAGTCAATTGCACATCTCTGAGCCAAGGTGGTGTTACCTGTGAAACCGGAGTATATCATCCTTGGCTTTCCGTAAAGGAAAAGTCCAGTAGGAAACTAACAACTAGATTCCAGTCTGAGAATCGGCATGGGGGGGGGCATGCATCACAGTAGACCTTCTGTAGCCAGAAATGATTTTTTTTAAAAGGCTACAAGGGGCTTCATTCTGGCACCTTGCCCCATGGAGAAAGATCAACCTGCTCCAAGAACTGCACTTTAGTCTCCACTGCTTTTGTTACCATTTCTGAGAGCCCTCCGATTCCTGGATGGAAAATGTGACCAGAGGTTCATGGTTAAGTGCCTGCTTAAGAGGGGCTATAAATACAGCCTCACTTGATAAAGGAGACGGGAGGGCCTCTTGCCAGAGAAGAGCTCTTGGAGGACAAGGGCACAAGGAAGGAGAGCGGATTCTGGACCTAGCCTAAGGTTGGCTGGGTCTTTTTTAGCAGTGAGCCTTAGTCACTTGGTCATTCCTGGAAATGGAGAATAATAAAGAAACAGAGAGCAGAACAGTATAGGGAGAGAGGAGTGCAGACAGAGACTGTGCTCTTGTGCTATGTCTACCATATTCTACAGCCTGGTCTCTCTGAACTGTACTTTCCACAGAAGCATAACAAGGCCACTTTCTAGCCCTTCCTCATAGCTCTTGGGTAGAACACACTGTAAGCATGAAGCAACCCTGTCTTATTATCCAAATCTAGAGTGGACCAGCGAGAAGCCCACTGGAGGCGGAGGAGCCACCCGGCAGAGAATGGAGCGGTACCTGGTATGGCTGTTGGAGGACAGGCTCTCCCAGGGCTGCACGCTGCAGCCAGCCACAGCGAAGGCTCCCCCGCAGCTGCCATCCAGCTTCATGAGCAGGGCTTTGGCGGCGTTCTCAGCAGTCTTCCGGCAGTCGTGAGCCCGCTTGAGCATCTGAGTGATATTCTCATCTCCTGACTGGTCTCCTACACCACAGAGAAGCCAATGGGTTAATCAGTGGCAAGTGGAGTCAGGAAAGCCCAGGCTATGATTCTGTAAGTGACTTTCAGTTCCGGAGGGCACAGTGAGCAGAGGGGCTGAGGAGGCTCTGGGCTGGTGGGGTAGCTGAGAAGGGATGGGAAGGCATCCCTTGGCATGGGCTCCATAGCCTCACAGATAGCACGATCTCCACCATCAGCCTCCAGTTCTAACATGCTAATGTTTACATTTCCCTGTTGCCGGTACCTCTTCCCACTCAGGTTCATGTCTCCTATACATGGGCATTTCATGAACGAGGACAGGGAGAAACTGGGGTAAAATGCCACAGCACCACGCATCAATAACACTGTCAGAGCTTCCTGCAGGACAATGGGGACACAACAAGTAACTACAGCTCAAACTGGAGCTTTTTGTTTGTTTGTTTTTATTTCCCCCCACACCAGTATTACTCCTCTCAGCCTGGCCAAGGTGGCTAACTCATACAGTTCCAGAAGCCGGGTGACGAGGCTAGGCGAGGACACAGGGGTATAAGAACCATAAAGCCAGATACTGAAGTTAGCTCGTGTTCAGGATATTCACATTCTTGGTATGGATTTTAAAACTAATGGAAAAGGTAGAACTATACATACCTTTAATAAGCTCAGTGAGGTTTACAAGATGACCTTATCAGTAAAGTGCCTGACTTTAAATAACCAGTACACGCACACATCTGCAATCTCAGCACTCGAGAGGAGACGGGGAGGAGACAGGCAGATCCCTGGTGCTCAATAGACATTCAGCCTAACCGAACTGAGGAGCCCAGGATCAGAGAAACAACCTGCCTACATATATACATATACATTTACATCATATACATATACACATGCAATGTGTGTGTGTACGTGTGTAAATATAGTGGTGGTATACGCCTTTAATTCCAGAACTAGTAAGGCACAGGCAGAGACAAACAGATCTTTTTGTGAGTTCAAGGTTAGACAGGTCTACATAGCATGTTCCATGCCAGCCAGGACTATATAGTGCAATCCTGTCTCAAAATTAATTAATTAATTGACGAGAAGATGATACAAAACTCTTGACCTCAATCTCTGGTTTCCATATGCACACACACACATACAAGTGCATATAGCCATTCATTGGAACATGTGCATATACTACACACAAACACAAAAAGGCCCAAGAGCAGATCCCTTGCCTGATTTGTAAAAGGCACTGGGTTTGACTCTTAGAATGTAAAAGAAAAAAAAAAAAAAAAAAGATAGGTAGATTGAAAAGAAAAAGAGCCAGGTGGTGGTGGCGCACACCTCTGATCCCAGCACTTGCTGGGCATTGCTAAGCAGAGGCAGGCAGAATTCTGTGAGTTCCGAGGTCAGATTGGTCTACAGAGCAAGTTCCAGGACTGCCATGGCTACACACAGAGAAATCTTGTCTTAGAAAAACAAAAAAAACAAAAATTTACAAATTTTAAAAAAGAAAAAAAAGATAAGAAAAAAACCACAAAAAAACAAAAAACAAACTCAGCGAGTGGTTCTTAGGGAGAGCAGAGCTGAAAGGGACTTCCCTAGATGGTAACCATCAATCGCAGGTTCATGTCATTGTCCACTTGCCACACCCAAGGAATTTCTAATAGAGACCTGGAACTTTGTAAGACAATAAAATCTGTTATATCTGTTGTTGATAATAGGGAAAGCTGTGCACAGGGCAAGGGACTCCTGTGTACTCCCTCTTCACTTTGCTGTGAACCAAAAAACTACTTGTGGTGGTTTGAATAAGAATGGCCCTCATAGGTGTGGGTATTTGAATGCTTAATCACCAGGGAGTGTTACTATTTAAAAGGATTAGAAGGATTAGGAGGTGTGGTTTTTGTAATAGGTATGGCCTTGTTGGAAGGAGTATGTTACTGAGGGTGGGCTTTAATGTTTCAAAAATCAAAGCCAGGCCCAGTCTCCTGCCCTCTCTGTCTACCCCCCAATTCCCTGCACCCCTCTCTCTTTCTGCTTGTAATAGGTATGGCCTTGTTGGAAGGAGTATGTTACTGAGAGTGGGCTTTAATGTTTCAAAAATCAAAGCCAGGCCCAGTCTCCTGCCCTCTCTGTCTACCCCCCCCCAATTCCCTGCACCCCTCTCTCTTTCTGCCTGTGGATTCGGATGGATATAGCTCTCAGCTTCTGCTCCAGTACCATGTGTGCCACCATGTTCTTCACCGTGATGTTAATAGACTAAACCACAAACTCTAAGCAAGCCCCCAGTCAAACGCTTTCTTTCATAAGAGTTGCCTGGGTCGTAGTGTCTCTTCACAGCAATAGAACAGTGACTAAGACCATACTCTAAAGAGCAAAATCTTCATAACAATTCAAGAACTGTCTTGGTCAAACAAACCACTGGCTTGCCACCCGCACACCACAGATGTGTAATTTTTTTTCTCCCATGAAACTTGGGATAGTGAACATTAAAAACATAAATGTGGTTGGGTGAAGTGGCAGAGGTTAGGCCATACTCAGCTTCTCCACCCTCCATGCCCATTGCTGAGACCCAAAGACACCCCTCTGGTGTCCCAAAGTATAGTTTGAAAACCACTGGGCTAAACCTTCTCACATGAACATAATGATTGCTGTGAATTCAATAACAAACAAAGGCAATGACAGTAATTGACCCGGTGAGTAAATGTCACAAACTAGCTCTTGCTTAGATGGCACCTCGGGCAGAGTGACAGATCAACTGTCCCTGTCAGCGGGTAGGGCAAGGCTTAGCTCTATGGAGAATAGGAGAACACTCTTCAGTATGGTGTGCTCCCTGTACTGAAAGCACACCCCTCAGACGGACTTCCAGCCATTCCCTCCTCGTTTCTTCTTTCTACTAGGATGTTCACACACACCTCACCAGTTGACTATTCTCTATATTCTGTTCTAAAGTAGGCATGGCATCATCTTATTAATGCATGCAGGAGTTACCTGGGAGGAGGGAGACATGGAACACTTCATTATTCTTGCAAACATTTCAAATGCTGGGTTGTTTAGAGCCACTTCAGCCCCTACCAAGTAATTGCTCCGTGGAGGCACCAGCTTAATAAAGATGCCTTTCGCTTGTGGAACAGGTTAAGACATACTGTGATACAAACTAGGACATGATGGATTTTTTTCCTCCTTTAATTGATGGTTTTCTTATAAAAAAAAAAAAATCCTGACAGCAGGCCAAGATCATTTTAGAATCTGTTTCATATGAGGAGTAAAGTTTTATGGTTCAGTTAAAAGACCCTAAAAAAAATGAGGTTTCTAATGGAAGTGTTGGCAGAGTTTCTGCTCCTGGGCTAGGTTGGGCTCTGAATATTATTAACCAAAGTGGGTCTGGGTGGGGACAGGACCAGAGGGTGGAGTCGGGGAATGGAGAGTGGCCACCCAGATCAAAGATAACTGCTCCCTTGTCAGAGAGCCTGGGTAAACAGAGGAAAGTCATGCTGCTTGCTTCCCTGCCTCAGGTCCAACTCCAGTTCCCCAGAGGATCAAAACCAAGGGAGGAAAACCCTAAGGATCCTTACAAAGGCAGCAACGAGGGAGTTGGCAGGGATAGGCGATTCACTTAGAAGGTGCCTGGGGTGGACTCTGGTGGTGTGTCCTAGAGAGAAAAGGCCAACTGGAAGCACATAGCCATCGGAGAGCTATCCATTTATTATCCCCTGCCTGCAGCTTACAGCTCCGAGCAAGTTCTTGACAGCCTAGTGGCCACACAGGAGGACACCTGGCTTGCTCATACTGGCCACTGTGGAAGGTTTGGGAAGCACCTGGTCATTTGACTTTTACAGAATTGGTGTTATTTCTCCCAAAAGGCTACTTGTACAAAAGCCTTGGTGAGCCAGTGTCTGGGGGAACGCTAAGGGTAGGGCAAGCTTGCTGCCATGTTATCCTTCTCCAGCACTGTACTGTGATCCCCTCACACCAGGGCAGGCCCTGGAGCCGCTGTCACTGGCTGAGTTTTATCGATGTGGTGAAGGAGCCCACATGCTCTTTTTGCTTACACAGAGGCAGAAGTGGGGGAACAGTATAGAGAAGCAATTCTCAACCCGTGGGTCGAGACGCCTTTGGAGGCTTTGTGTCAGACATTTTCACTATGATTCATAACAGCAGCAAAATTAAGGTTCTGAAGTAGCATTGAAAATAATTTTATCTTGGCGGCCACCCCAACGCGAGGAATCGTATGAAAGGGCCACAGCATTAGGAAGGCTGGGAACCACTGGCCAAGAGTCTGAAGTACAAATGAGGCCGAAAGGGTACTTGACCACTGAGGTTGAGTAAAGGACAAGATGGCAGGCTGGTGCAAAGGCCATCAGACATACCTATGCTACCAGAGCCCAGAAAACACTTTCAAATCCAGGTAATTTATATAAATTATATAATATATATACATATATTTTCATGATATCTATGGAGGTGGAGATCTAGGCTTCAAAGCTCTTCACAGTACTGAACCTAGGGAACCAGCATAACCACAGAGACAAGAAGACCGACGATGGCCACAGCAGCAGCAAAGGGATCTTCAGTAGGCAGCTTCACAATGCCTTGGTCCTTGAACAGCCCTGTGAGCCCCACACCCTCGGCTCCCCCTGTCAGCCCAGGAGAACTCATTTCCTAAGAGTGCTTGTTTGTTTTAACTTGTCTGTGATCCGGTTTCCACTCCAGTTCTTGCTTCATGCAATGTAAACAATTTACACACCCAGTCATGGGTGAGAACGGAAAACACAGTTGACAAGCAGATTTTGTGTCTCGGGGAGATGACTCGATGCCAGGAACAGTGGGGACAAGATGGGGAGCAGCACAGGGGGAACTCAGGGGACACTTACCGGGGGAGGAGCCCACACCAGCTGCCCGGAATTGCCCCAGGATGAGGCTCTGTTCGCTCTCAGCCAGGGCCAGCAGGAGTTCATAGGCTTCTATGCACTGCTCACTGCAAGAGAAGTGCAGCCTGGCATCAGCACTGGCCATGAATGGCGATGATCCTCATCATTAGTGCCACTCCAGCCCAGGGCCTGCCTCACCCTCCCCACCCACACAGTGAAGAACACTCCATGGAGAAGTGCATGTTCCTGAGACAAACCAGTGCCTTGCTGGTATGTTCACCTCTTTTTAAAAAAACAAACAATGTTCTAGAAAAATACACAAGAAGCAGCAACAGAGGGAGGGGCAAACTGGTTGTCCTTCTGATGACAAGTCAAGAGAGACATGCAACACACCTATGGTACGCAGTCCATAGTAGCCCCTACTGAGCCTGCATCCTGGTATGCATACTTCTCCACTGTCCCCTGGACTCTGTCAGGGTTGGTCTTTCTAACTAATGGAAATGATGTGCCACACCCAACAGTAGGCTCTTCAAACATCATGACTTCCATCTTGATCATTCTCCACTTCCTGTTCTCTCTCTCTGAGGATACGGGGGTTGGGGGGGGTCATCTTGGGAAGCCCTATGAAGAGACCTATGTGGATCAAGAGGAACAAAGACTTGTAGCCTATAGCCAGGCTGCTGGAGAGACACAGTCTGCTTGGAAGCAGGTCCTAGTGGTCTCAGCAACTTTCAGAAACAGCCCTAGCTGACACTGACCTTCAGAGGAGCCCTTAGACATCACCCAGCTAGCCAAGTCACTCACAGACGCCTGACCCTGGCACGCAGCACTCAACAGCTACTAAAACTCCCCTTAAGGAGAAAATCATTTTGACCTATATGTGTACTGTACAGTAGACAATAGCTATATGTGGCTATTTCAAGTTAATTCCAATGGAAACCTCATGTCCTCCTGTGCAGTGGCCATAATACCCATGTGCAGTCATTACATGGCTGCCGTTCCCCACGGTGCTGAGCACAGAGAGAGAACAGCTCCATCCCCATAGAAAGTGCAAACAGGGATTCTTATAAAAACCTCATGAAATGTCGGTTAGGTTTCTTGTAATAGTCTGAGCTAGGGTGTCCAAGAGAAAGAAAAGTTATTCTTCTCTATGCCCATCACCCACTGAGCATGCAAGCTGAGTCCAAGAACCAACCGTCTCTGTGCTAGGCATGACAGAGCACATGTCTATCTCCCACATGTAAGGCAAGAGGACCACAAGTCTGAGCCTAGCTTAGACTATATAGTGAGATGAGATTCATTCTCTCTCTCTCTCTCTCTCTCTCTCTCTCTCTCTCTCTCTCTCTCTCTCTCTCTCTTCCACACACACACACACACACACAGAGAGTCCACTTCTGATACACACAGACCCATGTCCAGACAAGAGGCAAAACACACCCATGTGCTTAGTGTGCTCAGGACAAGAGGTTCACTGCGGCAGCAAGATTTCCTTTGTGAGCAAATGCTTGATGAGGTTCTCCAAGCTGAACAAGGGAAATACTGCTGCTTTAATCGACATTAACAGAGAAGCCATCTGGTTTAAATTGGTTCCATGCTCATCACCCCTCCCCAAGCCAAGAGTTAAGAAAAGGGTCACATCAAGCTAGTGAGCTTGTGGTGCAGGCAGCTCCCTGCAAAGGCAGGCAAGCAGGAGGGGCTTCATCCTTCGGGATGTGCTTGTGGGCAGCACCCCCTGAGACCAAAGGTGGGGCGTGGTCTGTGAGAGCCACTGACACACCTCAGAAGATGGTGACAGTTTTTCAGCTTTTAAAAATAATGAATGGGGCTAGGGTAATAGCTCAGTGAGTATAGGCGCTTGCCACGAAGCCTCACATTGTTTGATCTGGGGATCCACACAGTGGAACTCACTTTTGCATATTGTCTTCTGACCTCTACATCCATGCTATGGTGTAAAACCAAAATAAATGTAATTTTTAAAAAATAGGCAGTGAGAAAGAAAAGTTTTATTACCTATTCGCAAATGGATTAACTACAACTTCTTAACTGGCTTCCTTCCTTCCTTCTTTCTTTCCTTCCTTCCCTCCTTTTCTTTTTTTCTTTTCTTTTCTCATCCTCCTTCTTCTTTTTTTTAAATATAGGGTTTCTCTGTGTAGCTCTCTCTGTCCAGGAACTCATACTGAAGACCAGGCTGGCTTCAACCTCACAGAGATCCGCCTGTCTTGAAGTGCTGGGATTAAAGGCATAAGCCCTATCACCATGCCGGTAATCAAGTGGCGTATTTTTAATGGAAACCAACTGAAGAGCTATGGTGATACTCATGTCTCCTGCTTTGGGAAAGTTATCCCAAGGAAAGCATTCAGAGCATGACAATATTATCTGCACCAGGCCTTTTACTGTTGAATCATTTTAATGCCCAGTGTCTTCAGAGGTCTTTTAGAAAAATTAGGACTGTAAAACGCATAAAGTGCAGCTTTGGATTCAGCCGTCCAAGATAAGAGCAGACTGTTATGCGGCATTTAAGACCTATGCCAGGCGTGTGTGAGACCTGCACAGGTTCAAGCCAGACAGGCTCCCAAGCACTGGTAGCAGAAGCAGACATGGGCTCCCATTCCTAACCAAAGCTATGTGCAACCGATACCTGCCCACAAAAGGGAAAATCAGTTTTCTCCAGTGGGATGTCACTGGGTATATAAAACACTCCAGGGCAGGCCCAATGGCAGGAGTAGTTGCCCAACACAAAATGAATTCCATGACTTTTTTGTATGTGGACTTTGGATTTTATTTTGTTTTGTTTATGCATTGTTTTGTCTTATTGGTCTTATTTTGTCTTTTGCTTATTTGTTTTAGCTTTCCTTTTTGTGGGTTTTTTCCTTTTGTCTTTGTTTTTAAGATTAGGGGGATGGGGAGAGAGGAAGAACAAAAGGGTGTGTGGTTAAGGAGCAGAGGGAAGACCTGAGAGAAGTCTGGAGAGGGGGAAACATGCTCAAAACATACTGTATGGAAAATGTTTGTAAATTTTAAAAAGATAAGTTAAAACAATAAAAACAGCCAGTAAATGGTGGCACATGACTTTAGTCCCAGCACATGAGAGGCAGAGGCAAGCAGGTCTCTGAGTTTAAAGCCAGCCTGGTCTACAGAGCAAGTTCCAGGACGGCCAGGGCTGTTAGACAGAGATCCTGCCTCAAGCAAAACAAAACAAAAAACAAAAATAAGAACTATGCCAAGCTCCAGCACAGCTCAGTGGGAGAGAACGTGCTAGCTTGTGCAAATCCCTGGGTTCACTCTCTAGGACTGAAAGCAAACAAGCCAAGAAATTCTATAACAAACTGAATAAATGCATATGAATAACGAATAGAAGGAACAAATGGAAATAGAACACAGAGCTGTATGTTTTAACAGGGATTGCTTTTCACACTTATTTATTACACGTGGTGTGAGGGGGGCACTGCAGTGCATGCACGGTGGTCAGAAGACAATATGCAAGAGTGGGTTTCAAGGCTGAAACTCAGGTCATTGGGTTTGGCGGGTTAAGTGCCATCTCCCTGACCCCCCACACTGATGTTTTGGGTGGCATCACTCAGATGAATTAGTTAATCTTTAGTCTGAATTGGAATAGTGGGGGCACATCAAGTATGCTACCACCTCGATTATCTGACTCTCCTAGTTGCTGAGGGACACTAGTTGGTTTTCAGTATGAACCACTCTAATATTTGCAGGTCCAAGCCCCTCATTATGCCTTTCCTTTTATGTTAAGGATTTCCACAGATGCACATGCAAGGACACTGAGAATGGGCCAGTGAGATGGTTCAGAGGGTGACGGCACACAGAGGGCCAAGCCTGACAACCTCGGTTCCAAATTTGAAAGCCACATGGTGGAGAGAATGGATTCCCATGTTGTCTTTGGACTTCCACACATGCACTGTGGTATGTATGCACTCATGCATGCATGCATACCCACAGCAAGTGAATACATTTTAAAAATAATTTTATTTCTATTAATTCATTGCTTTTGTCAATACTACTAATTTGTTGTATTTATGTAAATAATATAAATTAATTTTAAGTAAGTATACATTTAAGTACTCTAAATTAATTAACAACATTAATTAACTTTAAGTAAACAAACAAATGTTAAACAATTAAAAGCATGCCCAAGATGTCTGGCCCCTCTGGCTCTCCTACCTGTACTGCAAGGCCAACCTCAGGGCTGTGGCATTGGACTCGTACTTGCCCACCAGCATGCTCATCCTCTCGGCGTTGCTTTTACATTCCTCCAGGGTTATGGTCAGAAGATCATTTTGGGATTTGAGGTGTTCAATACGACTACAAAGAAAAGAACATTGATTTTACACGCTAGGACTGCAGTCCGATATTCCACTTGTCTCACTCGAAAGTAGGCCAGATGGTCATGGTAAGAGAACATGGCAGGGAGAGGACCAGAGGATAAAGTGCTTGCCATGCAAGCATGAGAACCTGTGTGGAGATCCCCACACAGGCATGGTGGCGTGCACCTGTAATTCTAGTGAGGTGGACTGGGGGCCAGAGTCAGGCAGCTTCCTGGAGATTGCTAGCCAGCCAGCCTGGTGAGTTCAGGGTTTGCTGAGAGGCCCTGTCTCAAAAACTAAGGTGAAGAGCAATGGAGAAAGATACCTAATATCAACTTCTCAGTTCTACATACATGCATGGGTAAGTACACACAGGAACACACATTCATATGCCACAGACAAACATACATACGCAGACGCATACATATAACACACATGTGATATGAGAGGCAGGAGACACGGCTCAGCAAAGTGAAATGCTTGTGGCAAAAGCACTAGAAGATGATGAGTTCAATCCCCTGTAACCACTTGAGAGCCAGGCAAAGTGGCACCATCTAAACTCCCAGCACCAGGAAGGCAAAGGAATGGATCTGTGGGGTTTGCTCACCAGACAGCCTAGTCAAATTGGCTCCAGATCCAGGTAAGGGACCCTGCCTCATGAAAAGAAGGTGCAGAGTGACTGAGAAAGGCACTTGATGGGTTTTTTTTTCTTTCATGTATACACACATGTACATGAGAATTCATATATCCAACACACGTAATTACAAAGATGATATGGCATTGGTAGGTATTTTAGCAAGTATAATGAACACAGAACAACTGAAAATAATCGTGGACTTCAGTGTGATGCAAAAATAAAGACACAGGGCTGAATGTCATGGTCTCAATCTCAGAACTCAAGAGGCAGGCACTCTTTAAATTTAAGTGAGTTCTAGAGCAGCTACAGCTATGTAGAGAGACCCTGACTCAAAAAACTAAAGACAACCACCACAAAGAAATTAGACTCTGGTACCCAGTTACACCTACGCCATGTGCCTTTACTGTATGAGGCCAAGGGTCTATAGTAAGGAGAGCAACAGTTTTGGCATCCCATAACTCTGCAAAGAAACTCCAGTTATACTGCAACAAGCCCCATTGCATGGGGCAATATGCCACACCAGGGTCATAATGGCTGCTCTGTGATGAGCCTTTGCTGGGTCTTCCTCTATCAGCCTGCCCAGTCAGGTATGATCAAACCCGTTTCCAAGGTCAGGAGATGCATTCAGATAGTGAAAGGTCAAGTTCCTTGACTTGGAACTTAAGGCTGCTCAACCTAGATCCTGTGCTGTTAACCACACTCAACAGAACACTAGCCAAAGGTGAATTTGTGAACAATTAGGACAATTCTGCCAGGCTGTCCCTAACTAGGAACTAGACCAGAGACCTGCGATCACGACCCAAGGGCCTTCTAGGCTGGATGTCTATCAATACCAGTGACTGGGACAATCAGCAGTAAGAACTTTTAGGTTCTTTTATATCAGCTCCAGAACTGTATAGTCAAAGCAATGACTCTGAGGAAAAGTCAGAAAACAAACAAATGTAGATCCTTCAGCTTCTCCAGTTTCTGTCCTAGGACATTGAGCGTGATCCTCCATTTCCCACAGAGCACACTCTTTCACCGTCTTCATAGAAGCAAGTCTTCAAGAGATAATCAGTTGACTCCTGAGAGAGTTGGCCTGTAGAAGCCACTGGCCTTGAGCAAAAATCTTAGGGCAGAGTGGAGTTGCCTACGGGGCACAGCGAGTGAGTGGAGTGTTAGAAGCACACACTTTTCAGCTTTTGTTCATTTTGGCTTCTGTCAATAGTCCCCACTCTCTGATTTATAATTCCAGTACAGCAGTCTTTGCTAATTGGAAGCCATTAACCCCACTTACTGACCTATACATGTGGCTGCACCTAAACCATCCCTGCCTGAAACACCTTCCTTGCTCAGGTCAGGACGGCCCCTGCTGGTCTTCTTCTAGATGTAAAGGCTGTGAGGGTTGGGGTTTCCTCAGGCTCAGGCTTGGGGGAGAGGCCCCTCCTCTGTCAAGGCTCTCCCTAGGGGTGCTTCTAGCCAGTCTGTGGCTCCAGAAGGCACTCTGTTTCTATGGCTTCCCATCTTTTCTAGCACACACCACACTCTGAGTGCCAGTCCCACACATCAGCTGCCTCCTGGCATTCCCATTGCGGGGGTTACACACTGCCTCCAACTTAACAAAGACAGGGAGCTCGGTTTTCTTCATCCTGCTCTCCCTCGCCTTCCCCACACTGGTAGTCACCACTGCCAAGCTCCTAGCATTACAGGCCAGCAACTGGGACATCTCAGAGCCTCTCCTTACAGCCAGACCTAACGTGCCTGAGGCTTCCCTTATTCTGAATGTGTTGTGTGCTGTGGCTCCTGGCCTGTCACAGTCATCTCCCGGTTCCCACTCTTTCTATCCTTTACCTCGAAGCTCCAGAAGGCAGAACAGGTTTTGTTCTTCCCGTTGAAAACGCCTTCTAACTATATTTAGGCTACAGAGTAAAATCTGCTATAGAATCCGATCCTGCATCTATGCCAGCCTCTGCCTGGTGGTCCTCCTGCTTCCTGTGCATCCTCCAGGGCCTCGCCCTACCTCGGTCCTACTGCCTTTGTATGGCTCCTCTTTCACACCACTTTTCTCCAGCCCAGAATTAAGACTCTTCCAACCTTGTCATGGTTGCTCTTTTTCCTTTAAACCTCATGATAAACCTCTCCTATGTGGAGACACTTCCATGGACCACTACTTATCAAGGAATAATCCTCAGGCAAGGGATACAGCTCAGTGTTAGAATGGCTGGATAGCTTTATAAGGTCCTGGCTTTAACCTCCAGCATCCAATATAACAACAATAACAAATAAATAACTTGATTCTTTCAGGGTCCAGATTACTTGGCGTTTCCTCTACTGTGATCCTTCTACATTCCCTAACAGAACATGTGCTTCAGGAGATCAGGGCTCTTCTCTGTTTTTCATGCTATACACTTCAGCACACAGTAGGTGCTTAACACAGATGATGTGCAACATGACTGAGTACAATTTTGTGTCCTTATGTTTCACTAACCCAAGGAAATCTGAGTTAAAGACTAGCCTTATTATTTTTTCTTAAAGAGTAATAGTCCTTTAATGTTGAGAGAATAAAATAACAGTCATTAAGACAGTATTTCTAAGAAGACCCAGGTTCTGACCACAGCTATGATCATAGAACAACAGGGTGAGGGTGAAGGGCAAAGTCTGGAATTCTGCCTGTTAAATAACTGTGCTGGACTTCATCTCCCAACTTCCCACTTCAAAGCCTTTGTTTTCTCATTGCGGAGGGAGACTAGCCTAATCCTCACAAGTTGAATATTAAGACATTTTTCTGTGAGCATCCATTGTGTGATGCTAAACACACAACCTGCGCTTTGAGTACTAAATAGTGCCCCTTCTTTGTTCTCTCCTGGGTGCATAGAACGGAGAAGAAAGGTGCCTTACTCAAGTTCAGCAACAAAGCCCGCCTTTGAAATCCCAGGGAAGAGAGCTTCATCTGAAGGGAGGGTTCCCTGAAGGCACATGGCTTCATTCAATTGGAAAGGGCATATCTGATTCAGGGTTAAGGCTGGGAAGGCCACTGGAGGAAAAGGTTTCTGCTTTGTTGTTATGAGCTATTCATCAGGACTGGCACTTTAAAAGACTTTGGATTTAACAAGGAAACTGTTTAATTTCAAAATTTAAAATCACTCAAATGGGCCGGGTGAGATGGCTCACCAGTTAAAAGCATATGCTTTTCTTGCAGAGGATCCAAGTTCAATTCTCAGAACCTATGCTAGGCAGTTTACATCCTCTTATAATTCTAGTTTCAGGGAGATCTGATGCTTCTGGCTTCCGTAGGCACTCATGCACTAATACCAACACAGACATTGGCACACGGCACACGTATGTTTATTTTTAAAAAGTAATCTTTGAGATGACCTAGATCACCACATTCCCTTTGTTCTCAAGGACTGAAACAGCTTCGTATCAGGGAGGAGTAACATGCTAGTTTGATTTATTCCATTTTGCCACACACAAGAGGAATGGAATTCAGCAATGGTAGATGGGAATCAGTGCTCACATTCTTTCTTGATTAGTTCACGAGCCTTCTAACCCCTTCCTGTGTTCTCCCTGAGGACTGCTAAGTCAAGGCAGCCACACCATCCTTGGAAACTGTTCAAGGGGACAGAGGCTGAGTCAGCCCGTGGTTAGCAGGTTGGGCTGTGGTCCTTTCTCAGCTTTTGAAGGAGTTCCCTTGTCACTAAGAGTGCAGTAAGCTTGTCTTCACCAAGGAGCAGGAGTGCATCCTACATCTGTCTATGTCCAGAGCATCGGCTAGAATTTATAAAGTTGGTATATGGTAGGATAGGATGCATACGAGCAGAGTGCATAAAGAAATGCAGACAGCCCTCAGAAAGAGCAGTGAGTTAGAAAGAGCAGGGAGTTAGACCAACATGTGGGGCCGATGCCAAGATCGGCTCCAGCACACTGCTTCTGCTACTTCTGGCAAACACAAGCACCCCCTGACACTGACTCAACATTCCAGGACTTCCCACTGTGACTCTCTGCAGCACTGGCCCGCATGCTTGGCAGTCATCTATGACCTACTTGACATTATCTGTGGATTGCTCTCAGGACTCGCTCGCTCTGTACTTCACAAGGTCCAGCATGAAATGAGAAGGCAGGGCGGGGCTCCTTGTCCACACATGGTTAAGGATTTTTAGAACAGTAACAGCACAGTCAGAATGCATGGGTTCAACCTCCCTACGCACGGGGCCTGTGGGAATGTCTGTCCTGAGCCTGTGACGTTGACCCTGTCTGCCACAAGTATGTCCTGTCTCCATCTCAATCCCAGCAGCCTGGCAATCTCACTCCAGCTCACAAGTCACAAGCCAACTTGGATGATCCTTTAGAAAGAGGGTCGGGAGCAGCTCCCACCCCCGCCCCCACCCTCCCTCCAGTGAAATATGTCAGATCGCTCTTTACCTATTCAATCGTTCTGTTTCCACCTCAAACTCTCTAATCTTGCTTTCAGAGATGGCAGATCCATGTGAGTAGAGTGTCTGGAAAATTTCCTGGATATTGGAGCAGTCCTGGAGTGAGTGGGCCAGGTGTTCTGCCACACTGCTGGAAACCTGTACAAATGAGCACAATTCCCCTCAGAGAGATGTCAGGTCAGAAACACCGGTCCCCAGGTACAATCTGCACATGTGACAACTTAAAGCCAAGATCCCTTAAGAATTTGGAGCCAGCAGATGGTCACCCTTCTGAGTCTCATGGGTCTCAGTTGGTATAATTCTAGCATTAAAAAAAGAATGACTGTGACAGTCTCGTGTGAAACACAAGCAGCTCACAGCGGCACCTCCCGAATAGCTCAGACTGGAAACAAGAAGCAGATCAGTTCTCCGAGAGGCCTGAGAAGTCAGGACTTTAAAAAGTCTGGAATTTCTCCTCCTGCCTTGAACTCCTGACAGTCTACAGCCATAGTCTTGGGTGATGGTGGCCCAAGAGAGACGTTGTCCTCTTTATCCTTACAGTTGGGATTTGGCACAGAATCTGGACACCTGTGGTTTTCGCTCAATGCAAAACTTTAAATTAGGAAATTAAAGTAAGTTTTGGGGTTGGTTTTTTAGACCCTTTCCTTTTGCCCTAGAATCAAGTAGGTAGCTCTCCTGGCTCCATACCCAATCATAGAGCATTCTTCTTAAAGAACTTAAGCTATAGGGCTGGAGAGATGGCTCAGTGGTGAAGAGCACTGACTACTCTTCCAGAGGTCTTGAGTTCAATTCCCAGCAACCACATGGTGGCTCACAAATGTCTATCCTAGGTTCTGATGCCTTCTTCTGGCATGCAGATGTACACACAGAGAGAGCACACATATACATATACATAAAATAAAAAGATAAATGAATAAATCTTTAAAAAACAAAAAAAAAAACAGTAAAAGAACTGGAACTACTCCCTACTCTGTTGTCCCCTCACCAGCCTTCAGTCTCCCTCCCTGGAGGCGAGAGACACTTGTATGAAGACTCACACTGAACAGTCAGGTCTAATCCATGCTCTGCTAGCTATGGGCCCCGCTTCCAAGGCACTAGTCCCCACTCCCTGAATAATGTGCTCTCCTTCAAGTTGTATGTGCCAAGAGATAGTTCTTTTGGAGTTTTGCAGCTCCCTAGGTCTCTGGGAGCAGATATCTTCATGACATTCATGGGCATCACCAATAACTAACCAAATGTTATTTAGTTTTTGGAAGGTTTCAAGTGTGTGAGGGGGGAATCGGGGGAGATATATACTTTAAAGCTGAAGTAGCAATTCACCATTTAGAAACTTTATACATTTGACTTTGCCTCTGTGGAATGAAACCCTTACGGTTTGTTATGCAATTAACTGACAAATTGAAGGTGAACATCAACACTTCTGTCCTCTAGGAGCCAGGGTCTGGGTAGCTGTTAAAGGGTTCCTTCTTCCCTGGCCCGTCACCAACACTCACCCCGATGCTACTGATTTCCGAGCCCAGGACTGGCCTATCAGATGATGACGATTCAGATCTCGTCTTTGACAGCTTCACTCTCTCAGCAATCTTAAACAAAGAAAAATCGATCAGAAAGTCCACACCAGTCCCCCGCATAGCATAGGTTGAAGCAATATTTACACAATTTTTAGCCCTGTGAACTAAAATCATTCCCTGGCTCAATCCCGCTGCCATAAACTTAAAATGGGGCTTCTAGACCTCAGCACATTTGGGGCCCAGGTACCTCGGCTAGGGTAGAGGGAGCTATCGTGTAGCATCTCTGGCTTCTAGCCACAAGATGCCTGTAGTGCTCCAGTTGTTACCATTCAAAATGTTCCTTAGGAGACAAAACTCACGCATGGTCAAGAAGCAACCATTTCACCTAACTTACTAAACATGAAGGCTGAGAAACAGCTTCATTGTGGAGACTCTAAGTGCTGGCAGGCAGGAAGACACCTGCCATTGGTACCACGTGACAGGGTCTTTTTAGGAAAGTGTACAAAAGCCTGGCAAAGGTGCTATGGCAGAGAACAAATGGTAACAATGTACTTCTTTTCTTTCTTTTTTATTTCTTTTGGGACAGTGTCCCACTATGCACTCCTGGATGGCCTGGAGCACCTCTTGATCCTCCTGCCTCTGCCTCCTGGCTGGAATTACAGGCCTGCACCTCCGCACTCAGCTCTGTGATGTGTTTTCTCCACTGGCACAGCTGTCATTCTTCCACTGGCATGGCTGTCATTCTTCTGAGGGGGGACTCACTGCTTCATCACTCAGGGTCCCCTAAGGGCTGATAGTTCCTTGAAAGCAAGTACCCATCCATTGTGAAGTCACACTTGACAAAACTCTCCACAATAGCTTGTCAGCTGTGACATTTTCCAGTAGGCTGATTAATGAGACCTGGTATACAGGTTGCAGTCTAAGAGAGACTTAAACCTATTAGTGGGTTATCTCTCCCTGCAGCTTGATTTGGTAGAGTTGACACTCAGTCTCAGGGGGAAGCCTCTAGAGGATGTGTACTGGTATGCCTGCACAACGGTGAGCTCAGCCACAGCTGGGTTTTTTAGATAAGAAGTGTTCCGACCCCACCAGACACATCCCAGGGATCTCACCTTAGCGATGGGGATGTCATTGCTGCTACTGCTGGTGCTTAGCTCTCCGGTGCTGGGGTTAATTGGGCGATTGGCAGGGGTGAGGCGACCTGGGCTAGAAGGTCCAGTAGCCTGTACACTCTGCAGTCGAGTTTGGAGCTCTCGGACCTGAAAACATAATCCCTTTAGATGAAGTTGGTGGTTTCCCGAGTTAAAGAGCAAGAGAGCCA
Source organism: Mus pahari (assembly GCF_900095145.1). Classification (NCBI taxonomy): domain Eukaryota; kingdom Metazoa; phylum Chordata; class Mammalia; order Rodentia; family Muridae; genus Mus; species Mus pahari. The sequence goes on from NC_034604.1 coordinate 39,307,338, forward strand.
GACAGCCTATGGCAAAGTTTTCCACTGTGCTGCTCAGCTGGTCAAGTCCACTGAAGCCACTGAGTCCTTAAGTGGGTTCACTGCTGACCAATCATCTCTTATTCACAAGCAAGAAGGGGAATTATGCAACCTAAGTGTTGGAAGCTTTCAACACAGGAGTGAGGGATGCAGAAAAGCATCTGATGCTGTAGTGGGCAACTCGGATAAGGATGTGATCTCTAGTCTTAGGAAACCCAGAGGCCACACAGGTATAGAGAACAAGGGTCTACATACACACGCACACACACACACACACACACACACACACACACACACACACACACATGCAAATTGCTAGAAATATCTGTCTCCAGTCCACCAAGGCAGCAGAACTTGGGAAGACTGTACCTCCACCTGAAGCTACTACAGAAAAGTATAAAAAGGTATATAAAGAGGTATATGATAGGAGAACTGGGTTCCATAGGAGAACATGTCAGGGTGGGCTTGGTAGAGGCATAGGTGGGGTAGAGAGGGGATGGGGATGTAGGACTGTGTACAGAGCATCTGGAGAATATGCAATATTAGGCAAACTGAGTTATTAGTGACAGGGCTTCGGGAGAGAAGTGAGACCAAACTGGAGTGTCAGCGAAGGTACCAACAGCTTTCCTCCAGGTAACCAAGGCTCAGGAGCATCCCTGGTACAGTGCAGAGGAACATTTAAATAATAAAGCAAGAAAAAACAAAAACAAAAATGAAACAAAACAAACAAAACAGGGCCCTGTGAATACATTTAAGGCACAAGAGTAGAGGCTGGAGAGATGGCTTGGTGATAAGAGCCCTGACTTTTCTTCCAGGAGAACAGGGCTCAATTTGAAGCACTTACATGGAGGCTCATAACTATCTGTAACTATAGTCCCAGGGGACCAGATACCCTACTCTGACCTATACATGCACCAGTTACATGTAAGATGCATAGACATAAAACACCCTTCACATAAAATTTAAAAAATAAAATAAAATATGCTCTATTAACACCTCACTTATGTGTAGTTACTGCTCTGTGGCCACCAAGGGGAGAAACATCCCAAAAGTGGGGACAGTTGCAATCTTTATGATAACCATGGACACACTTTTATTATCACAGTACCAGGCCTATTATCAAGCTTGCTATGCAATCAAGATGACCTTGAACTTCTGAAGCTCCTGTCTTTAGCTCTAGAATGATGGGAAAGTACTACTAAGCCTGTTATGCTTCAGATTGACTGCAGTGCCCCAAAATGCAAATGAATGAAGCACCAGATGCAGTCAGCCAGAAGGTACACCTGGGCATTCAGAGCTGGATTTTCTAAACTTTATGGTATACCAGATCTCCCTTTCAGGGTTAGTGAGAAACAGGGGTGGCAGAAGCCCACCCTAGTGGTACATCTAATAAGTTTCCCAAAGGTATGGATGCTGGACATCAGGGAACCATATCTTGAGCAGTTGACCCAAGGCTAAAAAGCATTATACAAAGCATCACAGACAGGCAGAGCAGAGCCCAATCCCTACGCTAGCTCTTGATGGCACAGCCCTTCCAGGCAAGGGCAGAGAGCAGATACACAACCCCCCCCCCTCTAAGAGCTTCTAGAAAGCTTTCATATTAAATGTCTGGGCTATCTCTACCCTGCTATCTTGGGAACCAAAAGTAATTGAAGTTTCAATAATTCATCAACATATTATAAGCCAAAATAGGGAAATTCCCTTGGAGCAAATTGCATTCAATAGTGAAGCAGATCAAAAAAGCCTAATGCTTTGCTGTGGCTTCCAGGAGCTGGGGATTGCTAGAAATGCACAGTATTCTCACAGCACAACAGAAGCAAGGGCTGCAATCAAAACATAACCAGACTGCAAAGACACATGCCTGCTGGAATCAAACAGAATTCATGATGGGAGTTTATTCTGGAATAGTCCCTGGCAAACCAAAGGTAGTGTCAGTATAGAGGTTCATCAGGCCATGGGGCAGAGGGGGAGGGGAGGGCCCGTGATTCCCACTATGGTCCCTGGCAGCTTCCCTGGTTGAGTCAGTAAGGCTCTGAATAATTAACAGAGTTAACATCACTCTAAAACTTACATCCAGTCTAATCGTAGCAGGAAGAAATCACTGGCCTGTTCCTAAATCACCAGTCAGTGTATTTGGTTCGCTTGGTTAGGATTTTTTGAGTCAGGATCTTAGTTCTTAGCCCAGGCTGGTCTTGGATCTTAGAGCAACTGCCCTGCCTCAGTTTCTCCAGTACAAGGATTCAGGCATAAGCCACCATAGTTGGATTTTGAAAAATACAAACAGTTCTAGCAATTTATTAAGGCATCATTTAAAATGACCTGTGTTTTAGAAACATTTGCTCTTCTAATCACAAAGGTGCTGAACGTTGACTGTGAAAAAGCTAAGGCACACTGCAAGTTAAACCAGAAAAGGTTAGCATGTCCCTTTTAACTGCTCTCAGGAAATTGCTTCTAGTCATTTCCCGTGTGCATTAATGTGGCCCAGTGATTTCTAATCTATACATTCCCATGTTAAAAGCTATGGACCCTTTGAAAAATTAAAGGATGATATCTTCCTTTTGGACTATGTCTTATTTGTAAATAAGTGTTCATCAGTAGGAAAAAAAAAATCAGCTGAAGGGTCAGCTACATGGAAAGAAGGGCAGCTGAAGGGTTACCTGAGTGTCTCCTACAGATTTAAGGTGAAATTAAATGAGCCAATACTAGAACTGAAGGCCACCCAATAAAACAAGTTAGCTTAGGCAAGGACCAGGAGGCAGGCAGACAGCCATTAGAGATTTCCTTTTCACTCCTCCCATGGGAATGAGTTGGATCAAGACTCCCTCAAAAGTGATGTCCCAATTCTACATAATACCTGGGAATGCGACTATTTCAGAACAGTTTCTACAGGAGGACACTACAGAGCTATGAGATCATCCTGGACTTAGAATAGACACCACACAATGACCTGCTTCTTAAAGGGGGCTGAGGCAGAGACATGAGACCAGTAAAGGACACATGGAGATTAAAAGAGAGAATGGCTGCAAATCAAGAGCTACTAGATGCAGGAATTGAAAGACGAACTAAAGGCTGCTCCTTTCCAGCCTGTAGAGATAGTGTAGCCCTGCTGTGTATATAGTGATTTGCAATTCTTGGACCCACATAATATTAAAGAATTAACATTTTAAAAAATTCTATATTTCTGGTAACTACCTGATGTACTGTCTAGTTTTGTGTCAACTTGACACAGGCTGGAGTTATCACAGAGAAAGAAGCTTCAGTTGGGGAAATGCCTCCACGAGATCCAGCTGCAAGGCATTTTCTCAATTAGTGATCACGGGGGGGGGGGGGATGGGGAGGTCCCCTTGTGGGTGGTGCCATCTCTGGGCTGGGAGTCTTGGTTCTATAAGAGAGTAGGCTGAGCAAGCCAGGGGAAGCAAGCCAGTAAGTAACATCCCTCCATGGCCTCTGCATCAGCTCCTGCTTCCTGACCTGCTTGAGTTCCAATTCTGACTTCCTTTGGTGATGAACAGCAGTGTGGAAGTGTAAGCTGAATAAACCCTTTCCTCCCCAACTTGCAATTCTTGGTCATGATGTTTGTGCAGGAATAGAAACCCTGACTAAGACACCTGATAAACCTGTCTTCTATTGGAGATGTTTTTTATTAAAGATATATGCTTTTTTTCTATAGAATACTTTGTTGTTGTTTTGTGTTGTGTTGTATTGTATTGTTTTATTTTGTTTTGTTTTGTTTTTTGGAAGTGGGACAGCCAACATTCAGAGTATCCAAAGGAAGACTGATGTATCTAGGAAAGCCATGTATCATTCTGACAACCCTATGAACTGGGTTCCCCAGCCCCAGCCCCACCCCCAGCCCCAGCTCCCTGACCCTGGGAGGCTACTTTCTTGATTCTCTTAAACTCATTACATAGCTACTACCCAAGCAGATGTACAGAAATTGATCTGCTGCAAATACTGGGATTCTGATAGTATATAAGGTCTCTTGTCTTTCAAGAACTGGAAATTTAGCAAACTGTGATGGGAATCTTCTATAAAAATGGAGTCTACAAGCAATATCAACTGTAGAAGAGAAAAAGGTGTCTCTCCTTTACAATGCAAGATGAAGACTCTTGCTTCTGTCTGGTTCTCGTTTAAGAGTTTGGGACCTGTTTTGTTTTACTAGGTTAACAGAAGAAAAAGGATCAAAAACAGGGGAGGGATGGATGGGAATGGATGGGGTTGCAAACAGTGAAGGGGGAATAAAGATGGCAAGGCACTCTAGTACCCACCCAGATGCATGGGGTTCAGTCCCTTCCACATATGGATACTTTGCTGGATATGGAGGTAAGACTCCATCTTCAGACAGAATTTCTTGTATTGACAGCAGTGTTCTACAGCAGCCATGTCTGCTCACCCTACAGATTACTACCAGATGCACAGGATTAGCCTGTATGTACTTGCAGTATGTTTAGTTTACCCAAGGATATGAATTTTAAATTGTGTTTGACTGGAACTTATTTAGATTCCAACCCGAGCAGTCGTATGTGGAGAGTCATTACAGTGCTGATCAGGGTAGCTGTGTAAATATTCAAGGAAATAAACAACTGCTCACACTTGAAGCTTGGTGTCATCATAAGTCATGGTATTCCTTAATACAGTAGAAATACACACACACACACACACACACAGAGAGAGAGAGAGAGAGAGAGAGAGAGAGAGAGAGAGAGAGAGAGAGAGCGCATCCCTTCCCATCCCCCACCTCCAGAAAGAATGATATTAACTTTGGACATGTGAAATTTAAGGAAACTCTTGTCTGGTGTACATAGTTCCAGGACAGCCAGGGCTATGTAGAAAGAGCCTGTCTTAAAGAAACAGAGACAGACAGACAGACAGACAGACAGAAAGAAAGAAAGAAAGAAAGAAAGAAAGAAAGAAAGAAAGAAAGAAAGAAAGAGAGAGAGAGAGAGAAAGACTTGAAGAAAAAAGAATAGAAACAAACAGAAATTTGAAGGAAGCTGAACAGAAAGATGTATATTTAGGAATGTTGGGTGTGGCTAAGGCCTAGAGAGGAAGGAGGTGTAGTCTCATGGGCAAAGGGTCAGTGGAGGGCAGGGAAAGGAACACCCACTCTACTGGGGACAGGGAAAGAGGTCATGGGCAGGCAGAAAGAAGGGTGAATTTGCAGAAAGAAAGATGGTGGGAGCCAGAGGGACTCTCACCTCATGTAGTATTTTTGCTTTTAGGTATAGTGGACTGAATTAGCAGATGTCAGACATGAGGAAGGGGTGTGAGCTAGGGTAATAAAGTAAGGAAAGATGTGGATGGCCAGCCTACTCAGCAGCACCAAGGGCTTAGCTGATCTTCCATTCAAGTCAAGTCTGAGGACATGTTATCTTCTAACTCTGGAAACCTTATTAAAATAATAGTAAAGGGTAGAAAAGAGGAAAGAATGTGCATGAGACATTCATAGAAATAAGAGTGGTGTGTACTTCAAAAAGGCTACATAGGAGTAAGACATCCCACTGAGAGAAGAAACAGAACATTATGTGGTACATCTGAAGGGAAGTGGCCAGTCTACTGACAAGATGGTCAGCAGGGACTAGTTTCACACTGACAGATTCCCACAAGATGAAAAGTGGGGCTGAAAACAGCTGTTCAAAAGTTGCAGTCACAGTGACTGTGCACAGCACAACTTAAAACTTCAACATAAGATGGCCTTAGTGAAAACCAGCAAGCACTCTTCCTAACAATGCATGGAGATGCTACGATATGGAAAAGGTAGCATGAGAGAGAAACTCACTGCCCAGGGCAAAGGAAAGACAGTGAAATCTCCAGTTTCCAGTCCTAAGAGCTGACATCATAGAAGTCAGGAAGGGGGTCAAGAGACAGGGCGTGGGCTCCTGGGTCAATGCGTTCTCTGCCCAACAATGTCCAAAGGCTCCTACTACATCTGTCTGTGAAATATGTGCAAAGCGTGCTACTCTATGAGCTCATAGAATCTCTCTGGAGCTGTGAAAAAGGGACAACAAAAGTCCCAAACTAAGTATGGGGTGGCACAGTTCTATAATTCCAGCATTAAGAAGGTTAGAAAGATCATGTGTCCAAACCCAGCTTGGTTGAACCCTATCACTAAATAACTCAAAACTCGGCACATTTGGATGTGGGTTTCAAGTCTGTACTATCCACACACTGTAGAACCTTATTATCATCTAACACGGGTGTATATCGCCAAGCCTCTTCCTACCTCAGACATCAAACTTGTAACTCACTTAACTTAGTGTCATTAGAGATCAGAATACGTTGACCAGGAAGCTGCCAGATATGGAGTAACAATTTTAGAGAGGAGGAAAGGAGAGAGGCAGCCAACTAACCCAGAAGAGTCTGCTCCAGATAAAAAGATGAGCATAGCAGACTATGTCACAATAGACAGATGTGGTTTCTCCCCTCACCCTCTCTCCTTGCATTCAAATCTCAGCATGTAGCCCACACTGTTCTGATACTCTGCCACATAAGCCCCAGGAATGACAAGTGTGGACTACCACACCACATCTGATATCAAAATTTAAAAGATTGTCCCTTATGATGGCTTCTGAAAGCAAGAATATTGATTTGCTTCATTCACTACAGTAGTGCCTAGCCTTCAATTATGACTGACAGTCTTGAGAAAATGAATCCAATGCTGAAAAAAAAAAACTATCACATAAACTCTAATACACAGCAGACTGTGGGCCACACCCTCATGCTCCAACACCTATAAATGGCAAACAGAAGTTGAGGTGGGGTGGTCCTCATCTGAGCCATGGAAGAAAGGAAACAACTGTCAGGTAGAGTCTTGAAGATGCCTCATGGCTTGCCTAGAATCTGGAGTGAGGGGCAAGACTACAGAGGACAGCTTCCCCTAAATGCTGTGAAGGCAGGGGACTGACTCCTTTCAAGTTTCCAGAAATCCACAGTCCTGCTGACACTTGGAAGTTAGTAAAAGTGATATATTTTAGATTCTGACTTCCAAAGCTGTATGATTATAAGTCTGAAGTTTGGGGTAGTTTGTTTGCTTTTGCTTTTGCTGTTGTTGTTGTTGTTGTTGTTGTTGTTGTTGTTGTTGTTGTTTGAGATTGGGTCTCACTATACAACCCTGGATAGCCTGGAACTCACTAAAGCAGCATGGCCTCACCTTCCTGGAAGTCAGCCTCTTCATCCCAAGGGATCAAAGACACGGGCCACCATGCCTGGCCAAATCTGAGTATTTTTAGCCATTAAGTTGATGATATAAATTGATACATCATCCATAGGAAATGAACATGTATCAACACTGAACAACACTCATGAGTAAAAAAAAAATTTTTTTTGACCTCTCAGAAGTTGAGAATAGAATGGAAGTTATACAAGGCTGGAGCTTAGTGGGTAGGAGTGGAGGACATCTGTAGACAGTAAGCTTTAGTTAGAGAAAAGAAGCTTTAGTATCTACTGCATTGAAGGTGATTAGAGAGTGCTGTACTTAGGACATGATAACCAATATAACTTACAAAAGAAAGAATCTAATTTGAGACTTACAGTTTCAGAGAGTTAGAAACCATGATAGTAAATCAAAGTCATGGCAGCAGGAGCAGCTAAGATCTCACATCATGATCCACAAGTAGGTGGAGGGTGGGGGGCAGGAAGAAGATGAGAGGGGTGGAGGGAGAGATGGAGACCAGGAATGAATGCCAAGAGTTTTTTTGTTTGTTTGTTTTTGTTTATAACCCCAAAGCCCAGCCTCAGTGACATGCCTCTTTTGACAAGACCACATGTCCTAGCCCTTCCCTGTAAGGGGAGGTTCTGATACTAACACCCTGTTCTCCAATTGGTTCTTGATTTTTCAGTAAAGAAGGCCTGGGAGCCAATTGCTGGGTAGAAGGTATGGGCAGGACTTCTGGGTCCCAGGAGGAAAAGGCAGATGCTGAGAAGTGGGGAGGCCCTTTCTGCCATGCTTTGGAGGAAGAAGAATGCAGCAATCATGTAAGGTCTTGGAGAGAGCTTGGGCCTGTGGCCACCAGTACAGGTCAAGGATGTTTAGCAGGGGCTAGCCACTGAAATTAAGGGCAAGTGGACAGACAGAGATAATGAATCAGAAAAGACATGCTTTTTCAGGCAGGAGATCTCTGCATCAAACAATTGTGCCAAAAAGACAAATTATACAAAAAATTAACTGTGTGTATTTATCTTTTATCCTCAGATTCAAGGCTCTTGGGAGTGGGCTGATAGCACAACCACCTCCTGGAGCAAAGGGGAGAAACAAAAGGAAAGCCAAGAGGGGCTTATAGCACAACTGACCCTGACCAAAGGTGGTAGTATTGTAAAAATACACACAACACCTCCCAAACAGTTCAAACCCACGTATTCAAAGGCATGAGCTTATGGGGGCCATACTCATTCATGCCAGTACACAGGTAATGATTATTCTTTTAATCATTGTAGAGATGACCTTTTTAAAAACAGCTTGAAAAAAGAGATTTCGTTTTTCATTATAAAGGAAAAAACAAACAAACAAACAAACAGAGCCCGGCGTGGTGGCACACGCCTTTAATCCCAGCACTCAGGAGGCAGAGGCAGGCGGATTTCTGAGTTCGAGGCCAGGCTGGTCTACAAAGTGAGTTCCAGGATAGCCAGGGCTACACAGAGAAACCCTGTCTCAAAAAAACAAAAACAAAAACAAAAACAAAAACAAACCAACCCTGAGCAGATAGTCTAATTTGACTTCACATTACTCAACACGAATGAACAGAAACATCACATTACCACTAACACCTTTTGCATATTTTAATGCATCAGAATAAATTTAAATAATATTAAAAAATATTTTTTAAAAGCAGGGCTAGAGATGGCTCCACAGTTAAAAAGTACTTATCTCACAAGCAAGAGGACTGGATTCAAGGAGTGTACAGGGGCCTGCCTGTAATTCCAGCTCTGGAAGGCACAGACAGAGCAAGCTGGCTAACAAGACTAGTCATATTGGCGAGCTCTGGGTGTGATGAAGGATGACCCAGAGGTGACTCCGGATGCCTTCACAGTGTGCACACACATGCTTACTCACATTCATAAACGCAATACACACACATAATACACACCACACACACACACACACACACACACACACACACACACACACACACACAAACTATGTACTATATACATGCACACAAGAAAAAAAATGGAGGAAAAGTTAGGTCGGAGGTAGAATCGTGCTTTCCAGGAGCTAGAATGGGAACTGGTAGGGGTACGTTTGGATTACCAGTGGGTTCTAAGTTATAGTGAGGACACAGAAGTTCTGGTGTGTTCTGCAGTGTATGGCCACTGCTGGTGGCAACTGTGTACTATATATCCTTTAAAGAGCTAGAAGAAAGAACTTTGAGTACTCTTCCCATTAAGAAATCACAACTGTTTGTGGATACAGCTAAAATGTAAACTGATTTTTAACATTTGCCAGTGTTACATGTTTCAAATCATTACATGGAATCCCAATCTTGGGCACAAATATTAATATTTTTATGTACGAGTTACAAAATAAATTTGGTGGTAAAAAAGAACTTTTTAAAGTTTTGGGCAAAAAAAAAAAAAATCAAAGACACTCTCAAGATGATAGATTTACTGTTTCGAGATTTTTGCTAAAAGAACTTCCAAAGATACAGGCTTAGAAAACCAAAGCCAGGAGAATGTGGAAAGAGAGCAGTGAGGGAGGGACGGAGATGAGTGGTGTGGGGCAGACATCCTCAGTGTTTCTACAGAGCAAATGACCTGGCACACCATTCAAAGGGGCCACTGGCAAGTCTCAGGGAAAACTCATCCACCCAAGGACTCAGCAAGCAGACTCCAGAGACATTCCCAAAGCACTGCCCTGTCCAAGGAACCAGGCCTCCAGCTGCTGTTGTGTTTGTGGGAAGCAGAAAGCCTGAAGCGATTTGGTGGTCATCCATTCCACTTTGTTTTAATTTGTTCCTGGACCCTGAGCAGGAGGCCCAGATGCCGTGATGCCAGTCACGGACAACACAAGCAATTATATGATGATCTGTTTCTTAAGTCATCTATCAATGTGGTTCGTGGATTAATGACATGCAAGGATTAAAGGTGGCACTGGGGTCCCGAGTGGAATAAGAAACATCAGCCATCGATCGATGAGTTCTGAAGTTACCTGTGGCCATGCTCACAGATACCTGCCGTTTCAGGCAATCAGACAGTAACTCATGGCTTTGCTGTATATTGGAATGGATGTGGGAGAGACAATACCTAAGCTACAGAAGGGGTAAAACCCATTAGGTCAGAAAGGTTCTACAGAATGTTTAGGGCAGTCTATTCCCACGTGCAACGCTGCCTTCTTTGGGCCCAGATGTTCGATCTGGCAGTGAACCATTCTTAGTGGGGGATTTTCCATGTCCCTTCGCCAAGCCTTCAAATAAATATGAAATGGGGATCCATGCACAGAAAATATAGGCTTATTCAGAGGAAGCTAACTTAAACAGAAATTTAGGCAAGTGTTATGTTATCGCCAATAGCATATTTTTGAGGTGTTTGAAGCGGGCCACAAAATAGGAAAGGAAAATTAAAACTGTGGTTTTGTAGCTCTAGAGTTTGGCAGGTGTGCTTCCTCCTTCTTCGTTTTTTAAGGCCCAGAAAGTACCTGGATCTGATTATCAAATGGCTACACAGAAGAAAGGGTGAGTGTAGTGCCATAATTTCCTTCCAGATGTCTAATAATCAGATGGCTGTTTCTTTTCCAGTCAAGAGTCAACCTGGCAGGGACAGCAAGGGCAGGGATGGAGGGTCAAACCCAAATGTGACAACAGGAAGAATTGTCCCAGTGCTCCCTCAGCACGCAGGGTGAGCACTACCTTCCTAGGGGATCCTGGAACCACTGCCACCAAGGTGGTAGATCCAGAGCTTTGCTTGGGGCTCCTCTTAAAGCTCGCCATCACACCACAGGGAGGGTGTGTCCTTTATCAGCAAAGTTCTATTGCAATGCTGGTCAATTATGGTGCTGAGCAGAGAGACCAAGCATCCGTGGAGAGGAGTATGGAACTCACTTCAAGACACACAGAAAAGACTCAGGTAGGATGCAGGGTATAAGGAAGAAATTGTTGAGCCGGGCGTGGTGGCGCATGCCTTTAATCCCAGCACTCGGGAGGCAGAGGCAGGCAGATTTCTGAGTTCGAGGCCAGCCTGGTCTACAAAGTGAGTTCCAGGACAGCCAGGGCTATACAGAGTAACCCTGTCTTGAAAAACCAAAAAAAAAAAAAAAAAAAAGGGAGCGGGAGAAATTGTTGGCACTACCACCTTATGTCGTGGACATGATCAACTTTCGGAAGAGTATAAGGCTTCCAAAGGGACTGCTGTGGTCTATTTGTTTCAGGTCTATGATTCAAAGGGGCGTGGATTCGCTGGCTTTGTGGTCCCAGCATACTTGTTTAGCCAAATGGACTAGGGAAAGAGTTAATCATCTTGGTTGTAAGGCAGCTGACCTAAGCAATTTAGGTCAGAAGTGCAAACAGTATGACGAAACTGTACCTTGCTAGCATATGCCTGCTTTATGTGTACTTCTGCACCCACTGTTAATCCATTGACCTGTAACACTGTATCAATTCTCCAATATCCCTGAAGCCAGTGATGGTATCCAGTTTATCACTGTGACCCAGACATGGCTAGAGAGGACTAAGCACAAATGAATGGAAGAAGAAAGAAGTGTTTCCTCCTTTGAGTCCTTAATTCTACTTCTCTGAGATTGAATTTGCTTTTGTAAGTGTGAGGAGATAAATGATTATATTACAGGATTCTCAGAAACAAATGATTATCTCATTTAATAATGAACAGAGACCAATAATAAAAGTTTCCCTGTTGTCCCTTAGTTACTGTTCTGCCTAGTAGCTCAATTTGTTAATTGACTGCATTGAAGACCTAATTTAATTAAATCTTGGACAAGGCTCAGAAGACCTATGGAGAGCACTTGGCTTAATTACAGGCAGGGGCCATGCACCAATTTCATTGATCTGGTCAAAGTCTGAGCAATAAAGATGGACAAAGGAAAAAACTGTGGCCCCAGTCGCTTTTCAGGCCATGCTGATACACTGGGATCTTAAAGCTGCAACAGAAACAGAAAGGCAAAACATCCATGGACTCTGCAGACTCACAGAGACAAACACAAAACTGAACCTTATTCACTCTCTGAGGCTGCAGATCATGCAAACAGAAGACCACAAGAGACTGATTCCTCTTCGGGGAAATGACATATGCTGGGTAATGGTGGGGTGGAAGGCTTCCAGTATTTAAAGTCCACAAAAGTGGCATTCAAAAGAGCCTAGAAAATTCTTTAAGATTCATAATTGTTTAGGAATAAAAAGAAGCTAATCCAACTCATGGGTAAATATACAAATTCCAGAGGATGTTTGAAGAAACACACATCACTTCAGATTTTGTCATTTGAAGATAAATAAGATGTGTACATTATAGAAATTTTCAGAAAGTATAACAACAGCACAAACAACTGGGTAAAAAAAGATACATATTTTGACAGAACTGGGTATGTACTCGGATGTGCATGTGTTTACACTCAATTACTCACTGTCCAGGTTAGAGACATTCAAACACCTAAGGATTTTTATGGATAAAAAGAAGGTGTAGCCTGGCAAGGTGGTGCACGCCTATAACCCCAGCACTTGGGAGGCAGAAGCAGGTGAATTTCTGAGTTTGAAGCCAGCCTGGTCTACAGAGTGAGTTCCAGGACAGCCAGGGCTATACAGAGAAACTCTGTCTCGAAAAGTCAAATCAAATCAAAACAAAACAAAAAGAAGAAAGAGTAGAGGTAAATCGTCCATACTACTCAAATCTTGATCAAAACAACTACCCTTATGTTTGAGCACTTACTGTGTGACTATTTTGTGAGGATTATTTCATCTTTCTGAAGCAGGTATCATCACCACCCTAAACTCATGATGAAGCAAACAGGCCTAGAGATGCCAGGTGCCTTGCCAAAGACATGCACTGCCTTGGCAGGTCAGGCTGTGAGCCCCAGTAGTTTGGGTCCAGGATTCTGGTATATGATGTGTGCACCACTGCAGTATGGTGTTCTATAGCTGGAAAAAGCTCTGGATGGAAGGAAGACTGACTTTTTCTTTCTCTTTAGTTATAACCAAGGGCTCTTCTGTGTCTCAATAGCTCACATTAGAGAAAGAAATTTATTTTAAACCACAATATATGTCTAGACTGAAGGCCAACATTCATGTTGCAGAACATGAGGCATCCGAATGCACCCTGTAAGAGCAAACATACGCCTAATTAGACTATCAGTCATAAAGATGGCGAGTGTGACCTAGGGAATTACAGGTGCTACTGGCCTCCATGCTAAGTCAACTTCATTGGGATTGCCAGATAAAGCCTTTGCTGACTAGGAGATTTTACAGCCCCTGATTCGAGGAGGGCGAATCTGATACAGGTTCTAGAATCAAGTTTATGTGAGCTCAGAAAGATGTTGTCCAGATAGCTGCAGGATAATAGCTCTTTAATTATGGCATTAGCAACAATGAGGGATGGGGTTGAAGACCTTCAAAACTAGTAATTTATTCCCTATCTACCCCCCAATGAATATTGAGTGGTCCACGAACCTACAAGATGTGTCTGATTAAACACCATGTGCAGAATCAGCAGTGAGGGAAGGACTAGAGAGAAACCTCCTATTCTGTCTCAATTGAGACAGAGAGTAAAGGAAGCCCTGTAATTCAAAGTGAGTTCAGAAGAATTGTTTCTGATTCTACCTTCAGTCCCATCAGTTCAGAGACATAGCCAACCAAAGACTGTATGGGCCCTGTACCATATGCAGGTGCACATGTATCACTGGAAAAGTTGATGCAAATGCTTCAATGCTGGACCATCAGCATCTTCAGTGACAGAAATATGTCCTGTCACCACAGGTCTCAAACAAGTACCAGTCCTCATGGGCATACTGGGACCTCCCTGCCATTTTCTTATGCACACCTGTGCAAACCCACATATAGGCACACTACACCAATGCATATGTACACATACATAAACCCAAGTCCACAGACACTCATGCACACATACAGTTAGAATAGTCTGTAGGAGCGACTTATTATTTGATGTAAATGAGAGGAGCTATATAGAGTTAACGAAAAATGTGAAGAAAGAAGGGGAAATTTCTATGTTTTCCAATTATAAAATATCACTAGATGGTCTTCACAGAATATTTTAATTGAGCTAGTGGAAGAAATGCATCCCAGTAGAATAGACTGAGATTTGCTGCCCAGACATAATTTTGCCATCTCTCAGATTTTGGATTCCTGAGAAGGGTGTATTTGTAATCTTAGCTCTACCCCTAAGGATCTTTGAACTACTTTTATGAACAATGTCAGAACTAGTGAATCCCAAGACTGAGATTCCCCTAAGAGTCCAGACTCTGTCTGTCCAACCACCCCATCCCCAGACATAAGCCATGTCTGGCTGCATGCTCACCCGCCTCCGAAGCCTGTCCCGCTCCTCACGGATGGCATTCATTGTGGCCTTGGTCCGGTTCAGCTCCTCCTCTTTGCTGCACAGCATGGCTGTCAGGCTTTCGTTCTCTTCCCGCAATCCAGCCAGCTCTTTCTCCCACCGGGACCGCTCCTCAGCCAGGTTGGGATACAGGTCCCGACCGAGAACTCCCTCGATCTCCTCAACTGTCTGAAAAATAGTCATACATCAAAGACAGGCTAACTACTATGGAGAAAGGGGTCAGGAAGGACAGAGGTTGCTTAGGAACCTGGGAGCCCAGGAGCTGAACCCTACACACATAGTGATGTCGCCAGGCACACGGGTATCCCTCAGACTCGGATGAGGCTGTCACTTGCCTGCATCCTAGTTTGTGCTACTCAGCAGTTCCCAGAGTTAAGGACAACTGGGTCCCTTCTTGATGCTGAGTCTGTGTGTGGTGCCCACATGATGTTTATTTCCTTAAGGCGTCCCAGAGCTGGTCAATTTACATCCAGGCAGCAGGCCAGTGAGGGATCCTGAAAATGCTGTGACAGACACGAGGTTGCCGGCTGTGCACAGTATCTAATCGTAAGTTTCCTAAATTACAGGCCTCCCGTGAGCCAGCTCAGCAGGAAGGCAGGTGACATCACCATTTCCCACTCTTGGTGTCACATCAGAATTCAGATGGTGTGAATGAGCTTCAGTCCCGAGATGGCAAAGACAAGAATAAAGTGTCAGTGACACCGGAAAGGGCAGGCCTGTCAGGGAGGTTCCTCAGAAAGCAGGGAATGATTTAGTAATTAAGATGAAAACAACGCAAATAGAACAATCTTAATATTATTTGGAGAGTTCTTTAAAACATGGGATTAAAGGACCAGGAAGACACATACAATTAGGAAGAACTTTCTCTGCCTGCCCTGAGAAACTATTCATCCATATTGTCCTTTTACAAAGAGCCTAGGCCAGCTGGTTCTAAAATAGAAGGGGAATCGCTGAGTGGGGAGAACACACACTGATGAGAACCAGAAGAGAGCCAACACTAAACACGCAGTGGCCAGCCACTCACGAGGGCTCGCACCATTTCCCCTCAGGAAGACTGGTGACCCAAATCTTGCTGCCTCCTTCCTTAAGTGACCCTTTGACCTTTCCTTTCAAGTCCAAGAGAGTCTATTTGGCTCTGCTCTCTCCATGGTTATTTACCAGATGTTCTTGCCCACCCCACCACTGAGGAGAATGGAGTTCCAAGTTAGCTTTACAACCAAGTCTGGGACCTGGGAGACTCCAGTGGGCCAGTCCTTCCCATCTGCAACTGGAGAAGCAGCTGTACTGGAATGGCATTTTGTGATTCATCTAGAGGCACTCCTACCCTCTTGGGAAGTCCAGAATTCTTCCTGACAGACCAAACTGTGCCTTTGCAGAAGTTCCTGTAAGACCTGGAAGTATAAGTTGCAAGGTCCAGAACACAACGAAGCAATAGAAACTTGACATCCCTATTATTCTGAAAGAGGCGAGGGTGGGGACATGCCATTCCTCTCACTCCATATTTTCTCAGAAGTAAAAGAAAAAAAAGGTGTGGCTGAGACCCAGATATACTGGCTAGGGATGGGGTGACTCAGCTAGACCCCTATCTCTTTCCTCTCTGGACAGCACAGACTGCTGTCTCATAAAGTTGGGTTCTAGAAATCTTGTATCTGTAAGAAAGCCTCTAAGGTCAACTTGCAACATAAGAATACGATGGTGGCTGGCCATAGTTGCATACACCTGTAATCCAGCACTTGGGAGGCAGAGGCAGATGGATTTCTATGAATCTGAGGTCACTTTGGTCTACCATTCCAGGCCAGCTAGGACTACATGTTGAAATCTAATCTCAAAAAGAAAAGGGAAAAATAATACTGTGGTGGGCCACACCAAAATGATGTGGTTTAATGCTACAATTGTAACGATTTCCAAGTAAATAATCTTTTTTAGTGCAAAGCTAATGTGTGTCATTGTTAATATGCCTTTTTCCGCCCCTGCAGTAATTTAGCCCAAGAAATATGTATAGGGCTTCTGCTTTTAGCTAATGGCTCACTATATTTGTATGACTTTCAATGGCTAATAGGTATTCAAGAAAGCCTTACGTCAAGAAAGGAGTTTGCCCTCTCCCCCCCCCCCCACCTCAGAAAGCCATGCAAAGGGAGAAGCAGGCCCACCTTAATGGCCAAGTCACAGTGCTCACTGGCTGTAGTGAGCTGCTCTATGTGCCTGTCAACTTCGGCCACAGAGAGGCTACAGCTGCTCTTCTTCCTGCCGCAGACGACACTCTCCAGACCCGTCAGCACCCTCTGCAGTTCTGAGTTCAAGTCACTGCAGTTATCTAAGAGGAGATAAAGATGGTATCCGTTAAACCGGCCAACTAGCAATAAATGCTCTGGGTTGCTTTCACCATAGGAGCAACAGCGTTTTCAAAGCTAATTCCATCCATCCTCATTACACAGGCTGCAACCTGAGGCAATACAAACCACTTATTAAGGAGTTTTAGACTTTTGCCATTTGTTAAATACCTGCTCCGCCCAGAATTCTCTTGCCTTTTGAGCAAGGGCAACCACAGTGAGAAGAGACTTCATACCACCTCTAGTCAAACCCGCTGGCTCAACTACTCAGACCAACCGATTTCAGAAGTTCATTAAAGATCTCACAACTTCACTGGGCAGCAACAACAAAACTCAGAGTGAGCAGTGCTGGTTGATATTAAAAAAAAAACAACAGAAACTGGGGGTTGGAGAGATTGCTCATAGGTTAGGAGCATGGGCCGCTCTGCCAGAGAATTCAGGTTCAGTCCCCAGTATCCACAGGGCAGCTCACAGCTTCACCCTGTACCAGGGTACCTGACACCCTCACTCAGATGTCCATGTAGGCAAAACACCATTGAACATAAAATAAATAAATTATACATTTAACAAAACCTAAATTGTAAAATATGAATCTTGCCTTCAATATGCTTCCAGTCTGCCCTGCCCCCATACATCAACTGATAATGATCCACCCTTGCAGTTTAATCCGTTTCCTCTACCGAGGGAACAACAGACTTCTCACAGATTCTATCGTTACCGGTAAATGTAAAAATTTCTAATAATTTTACTTTATCTGGGTTGCTATAAAACTCCTGGACTCTGGTGTCTGGTCAGGGAAAGAATATTAATTAAAATATGAGTTAGATACATGTTATAAAATAGCTTTGTTGTGAACAGAAATCCCCTTAAGAATCAACCGTTCTTTACCCATTGTTTGGGTTTCTGTACATTACATACTCTTCAATTAATGTAGCAAGTTATACATGGAGGATACTACAGTCTCCCGAAGAAAATCCTTTTCTCTCCTAAATCTAGTATGCTTCCTGCATGCAAGAAATCTTCCCAATTTCACTTCCAGTCCCAGGTTCACTGTACCAGCATGGACAGCTATTTTCTGTTTGTTTGTTTGTTTGTTTTTCAGGTTGTTTTGTTTTGCTCAGCTTTGGAGCACATTGAGAAATCGCCTAGCATTATGGGAAGTAGATGTCTCAGGACATTTTAACCAGCCTCACTTGGCTGCCCACATCTATTCATTTCCCAGACCTAGGGAGCAATCAGCAGGAGGCGCACTCTCTAACTGGTGGAATGATTGCATCTGCCCTTCACCATTGCCTCTTCCCACCTTCCCCACCCCTGAATGGAGCCCACCATCCAGCCAGTTACTCCTGTCAGTTCTGAAACAACCTCAATGCCCTTTGTGCCCCATTCTAAATCCAACCCACCTTCTAACTACGACCTCCCAAAAGCATCCTCAAATCGAGCAGCTCATCTTCCTCTCTGGGGATACCACTGGGCTCCAAACCACCATTCCTCTTCAAGTTGCTCCTTCGAGGAACTTCCTCTCCCCTCTCCCCACAGGGCAGTCAAGACTGAACCTCTTTAAAGGCCGATGTGGCACCTTCCTAGGGCAAACTGTCCAATGGCTTCCCCTACTCCTTACCACTAAACTAAGATCAAACTCCTTACCCAGTAGTAAAAAAAAACCTTCATATCCGAGACTCATGTGCTCAGCCCGGACTGCACCATGAAATTCCTTGAGGAGCATTTATAAACCACCATCGCCAGGGCCCCACCCAGACCAATTAAATCTTGATCTTTGGGGGAGGGGCCTAGATACTGGGAATGTTTTTAATTCCTCAAATGGTTTTGATGTGAAGATGGCTAAGAATCACTAGCTTAGCTCTTTGATTCTCTATCCCCCTCCTTATGTTCCCTGCTCTTTCCTGCTACAAGGTCTCTCTCTCTCTCTCTCTCTCTCTCTCTCTCTCTCTCTCTCTCACACACACACACACACACACACACACACACACACACACACGAAGATGTCAAATTCTCAGATGTTTCTCTGCTGTCTCCTCTGCTGACACTCTTTCCCACTTACTGTGAAGCTCAAATGCTGCTTCCCCACCAAGGTCCTCCTACCCAGAGCACGGGGAGTCCATCTCTCATCTCTGCCCAGTCTCAACCCCATTATCCTGTTTTGTTTGTGGCAAACATCACTATCTGATAACGACATGTATGTTTATTATCTCTCCCTTTTAAAGACGCGCACATGACGAAAGAAGGGACTTTGATCTTCCTCATCACTGCATCTCAAAATAGAACAGGGTAGACAATCAAAAGCAATTTTCAAAGAGTTAAAAACCAGCACTGTACAGCTGAGTCAGCAGCAGGGAAACATGACTCCGTCAGCAGTAGAGTGCTTTACAGTGGTGGTAAGCTTCTCTTCCTCCTTATGCATAGGAGATGCTGGGGGTGGGGGATGGGGGGTATGGTCATCATGGCAGTTTGCCAGGACAGGAAGGACATGGGCTCAGCTCCAAATTGAGGCAAGGTGGTCCATGTGTTGAGCATATCATTCAGATAACACTTCATCCAGTCTCTGAATGACCATTTGCAACTCAGGTGCAGGTTGACTGGTATCCAGGCTGAGTGAACACACATTTCTGGATCTGGAAGTCCTTATCAGTAGGGTTGAGGAGAAAGGATTTCTATCCAGCCATTCCACACTTTGTCCACACAGGCCCACCTGATGGTGTGTGAGCCATGCTGGTTATAACTTCTAAACAGTTCTCCGGGTACAGCGGCAAAGTGGTGGCCTTGGGGAACAGAAGGAAGAGCAGGGACAAGGGTTCTGGTGGTATTTCTCACACCGTTGTCAGACAGTGTCTGGGCCCTGACCACAGTCTGAAAGCAGAGTTCCCAGATGAACAAGAGACTGGCTTCAATTCTGAGAAGCTCACACATGTATGGCGCCAACACTAAAGTCCTTCTCTGAGGAACCTGTCACCAGGCTGGAAACATTGCCCTAAAGAGCACAGGGGCACACTGTCTCATCAGTGAAGAATGGTGGGAGAAGAACATTTACATGAACATACTAAGCCTGATGCATTCTGGGAAGCCCACACTGGAGAGGTGGAGAGATGAGGTCATCCTCAGCTATGTAGTGCGTTTGAGGCAGTCTAGAGTACAGGAGATGCTGCACTCAAACAAACAAATATACTAGAAATGCTCCGTGTCTCTGCTCTGAAAGGAGACCTATATATGGTTTCTTTGGTCTTAGGAAGGCAAATGTGTACCTACTAGATGATGACCCCTACCCCCTATCTGTTATTCATACACACTCCGCTAATTATCTACTGACACGTCACTGTCCTCAACTACTGTGCTCTATTTAGAGACTCAAGGAAAACAAGGTGGCCAGGCTAGCGTGAACAGATGTAGAACAACTGTGGGGTGCGGTGTTGGGAGGGGCGTGAGACACTGCCACCAGGCACCCATCCCCGCCATCACCCAGTTATCGGCACTGTTCCAGACAGGAAACAGGTGGCATATTTTTCTACATATTCATTTGTCATAATCAGAAACTTCTTCATCTGACCCAATCCAGCCCTAGCCAGAATCTGGACATTCAATCCCAAAGGCTGTGCTAGTGGAAGTCTGCATGAAAAGACAATAATTGCAACATCCAGGTGTCCCAGAAAGCTGCAGGTCCTTCTGGGAGGTGGCATTCACAGTCAACCAGAGCGGTCCTCTCTCAGGCCACTCATATCTTCATGGCCTCAGAAGACAGGCAGATGAGACACCTCTCAGCTTGATATCTCTTGCTCACTCACTCAAGCTACATGGGGTTGACAGGAGAACAGGAACCATGGCAGGGGCTCTCTATAGCCAGGGTCGTGTTACCAACCCAGGACAGGTCTCTCTGGGCATAGAGTCACAAGTCGGCCTACTGCCTTCCCTGTATCATCCATTAGAAGTCAACAGAGAGCAAGGGAATGAGGGATCTTAACTCTGAAAGGACTCTGAGAGACTAAGGGATTTGTACGCTAATTCTGTGCCCAGAATGTGAATGAACCTTAATAACATGTTACATGAAATGAGCCAAGGACAAATGCATGATTCTACTTTTGTGAGCTGTTTAGAAGAAGCAAATGCACAGAGACAGAGAAAGAGGGGTTAGGAAGGCAACATCAGGCAGTCACTCTTTTGTGTGTAGGGTTTAGGGAGTAAACAGGATAGTGATGATGGCCAGATAATTAAGGATGCACTTTAAACCCCAGACTAATGTTTACCATGTTGTATATCACACACAACACACACACACAACACACACACACACACACACACACACACATATATATATTTATATATATATATATATATATCCACATCAAAAGTAATAAACATATTTTAATACATAAGAGAGGAACTCGAAAGCTAACCAGTGTGCAGGAAGTAGAAAACACCTCCAAGTTTATGCTTGGTTCAGAAGGAGGCTGAGTGGCTATCCATTAACAAATGCATGGGGAGGGATGGAGGAACATAGGATAAAGATGTGGGGAACCTAGGCAACTGTTGAGAGTTATGGGCTTGTTCACACTCCAGCCAACACCTCAGGGACCTCCAGGAATGGGCAGCCTGGAGGGGCCCTCAGCAATGCTATGCTTTATGTAGAGAAGATTAAGTGATGGCTCTGCTTAACCTCCAGGAGACAGGAGGCTCTCTGTGTCCACTACACTTTCTTTAACATGGCTTATTTATAATCACCCCTTAAAAGAAAAACACTAGCAGCTTTTGACAAGCAGCTACAAATGACGGGGACGCAGAGCCAACGGGACCAGGGAAGACGGCTTTGGAAGCAAATCCAGAGGAGCACAGCTGCGGGGCTGATTGAGTCTATTTAGCCCTGAGCTTTCTGGCTGCCAGAGAAAAAGTGAATTATCTCCTGTCAGGAGGGAGGAAGCATTCCAGCTTCGTAAGAGAACTGTCTAGGTACAGACTTCACATGCATTGTGAGGCCACACAACTGTCTCTTCGCCCAGTGTCATGGAGACTTACAGATCTCCCAGGTTCTCCTCATATTAACCTCCAATAAAGAGAGTTCTCAGGAGGGCTAAGCTCAGATAGTCTAAGCATTTGGTCCTCTGATATTTAATTTTCTGTAACAGGACATGGAAGAAGAAACAGAACAGACTCCTCCTTCAAGTAGAGAGTGAAAACCAGGCAGTTGCAGCCAAAGATGTGTCTACAAACCTGGCAAGTTCCAGTGTCTGCAGCTTTTTTTTTTTTTTTTTTTTTTTTAATTTAAAAGTGGGTTTGATGTATTGTTACCATTACAAGTTCATTACAATTTATATTTCCATTTATACAATTTATTCTTGGTCTGTAAGCGCTAGATTCAGTGCAGCCACCTTCAGGCCAGTCAGAGCTGGTATACCCACGGCTCACCAAGGCTCTGTGTGAGGCAGGTTACTCCTGCTGTCCACCTCTGTGGGGGTCTGAAGCTCCCACGCTTCGCTCTTTTCTCGAAGTGTAATAAGATATGTGGTAGCAACTGGAGAAGAGACTGTCTGAGCTTACTTTCCTGTGGATTTAGGCCAATGGTTCTCAAACCCCGCATGTGACCCCTTGCAGGGGTGGAATGAATCTTTCACAGGGGCTGCCTAATGCCATCAGAAAACACAGATACTTACAATTGCATTCGTAACAGTAGCAAAATTACAGTTACAAGGTAGCAACGAAAACAATTTTATGATTGGGAGTTCACCACAACATGAAGAAATGTATTAAAGGATTGCAGCATTAGGAATGTTGAGAACCACTAATTTAGAGATTTAGATTGCCCTGCCACCATTTAAAGAAAGGGCTATGTACTTTAAAGATCTGACAAGCATATAAGAAGACACCCACCATAATGAAGCATGATTAGACACTACTTTTTTGTTTGTTTGTTTGTTTGTTTTTCGAGACAGGGTTTCTCCGAGTAGCCCTGGCTGTCCTGGAACTCACTTTGTAGACTAGGCTGGCCTTGAACTCAGAAATCTGCCTGCCTCTGCCTCCTAAGTGCTGGGATTAAAGGCTTGCGCCACCACTGCCCAATTAGACACTTCTTGGTATGTGAATACAGCTTTGTTCTTTCTCAGAAACAAGTAAGTTGTATCCAGAATTGACAGAAAAACCTAAGACAGACACCACTATAAAGATCCCCTTCTCTGGGCGGTGGTGGCGCATGCCTTTAATCCCAGCACTTGGGAGGCAAAGGCAGGCAGATTTCTGAGTTCAAGGCCAGCCTGGTCTACAAAGTGAGTTCCAGGACAGCCAGGGCTACCCAGAGAAACCCTGTCTTGAAAAATACCCTCCCCCCCCCCAAAAAAAAAATTAGGGCAAGTCCCTGGCCAGGCAAATGGGCATAACTCAGGCTGGGGGGATCCTGAGGCCAGCAAGCTACCCTGGCCCCGCCCCTGCCAGGCCTCACTTCCTGTCTCTCTGCACAGTGAAAGGGAGGCTCCATGTTCACTGTTACAGCAATGTTTTACCAGCCTGAGGCTCGTCTTCCTGTTCACTGTCGTCACGATAGATTTCCGACAGTTTGCTTCTGTGAGACAGCAAATGTGGTTGTAAGTATGAAGGCATAAGGATCACCGAACATCAGTCGTATGAAGCCTCCCCTGTGTAGCGGGCCAGCCCAGCTGCCCTAGATGTTCCTTTTAGGGCCCCCCTCGTTCATAGGTCATGTGCATCCCTGACCTCTGACACAAAAGCACTGGCAACGCCTCCTGTAAAGCATGAAAATGGCCCCAGTTTCACATTTCACCATATTATGTAAATGCTGATCACTGAATGTATAGCTGGAAAGCACGGTAACCCCCAGCAATGCAGAGGATGGCGGGGCGGGGTGGGGTGGGGGACCTTTGGGGTAGGAGGTGCCGTTTTGGCAACCTGAAAGATATGTCTTTGGAACTGCCTTCTGGACCTCTAAGAAGTAATTCTGAAGACTGGAAAGCATGATCTGAGAGGAACACCAGCCCCCGATAAGCCCACAAGGCCCTCTGAGCTCCTCATCCACTCCCATGCTGAGATGGTTTGAAAGGTCCTTTCGCAGTGCTGATTGCCATGGCAGCTGCAGAGCCCTGTACAAAGTGTGTGTGTGTGTGTGTGTGTGTGTGTGTGTGTGTGTGTGCGCGCGCGCGCGCACACACACACACACACACACACACACACACACGTTCTAGCATCCAAGCATCAGCAACATAAAGTACTTTCTTAGAGCACTCACGGGCCCTACTCTGGCTGCAGGAGTGAGAACACTAGTGAGGGCCTGGATTTTGTTTCCAGGATAGACTAAACAGGCTTTCAGAGCCGGGTCTGGTTTTAAGGCAAAATATGTCATGAGTCTCAACCAAGGAAAACACAAATCAACCTTTGGAGATGTGGTCTGTTTAGAAAAGAAAGAAGGCGTATTATAATAAAATACAAAGTCATAGACCCCTTTAGCAGTGGGATCTTGTCCTGAGTAAACTTTGAAGATCACTCCCTACTTCGTTCATACCCAACTCTCTTCAGGAGACTGAAAATTTACTGACCAGTAGTGACAAGTAAGAGAAACAGTTCATTGAAGCAGAGTGATAACTGCTTCTGCTTTCGACTGTATTTACTACAAGGAAAATTCTAGAAGGACCACTGGTGGCTACTTCAGTTAATTAGCCCTGCTAGTATTTATGCAAGCTTCTTTGTTTTACTTCATTTACATTGTATGTGTGTGAGTGTTTTGCTTTGCATGTATGTCTGTGCACCACAGTTCTTGTGTGGTACCTGCTAAAGTGAGAGGAAGGTATTGGAGCCCCTGGAAATGGAGTTATAGGTAGTTATGAGCCACAGTGGAGGTGAGGCTTAAGCCCCAGCCTTCTGCAAGAACAAGAAGTTCTCTTAACAATGGGAAAACTCTCCAGTCCCTTATACACAGGTTCTGGTCTCTGGGGAAAATGTCACCTTGGTAAGGCTTCACTGTTGAAAGTCACTCATTGGACTATGACCTCAGGGTGGCCCTTACTGCAAGCCTCTTGGAAGAAATTATGTTGCCCAAATTAACAGAAAAGAAGATGATGTGATGTTGCAGGCAAAACTCAACCATGTTATAACAACTAGTCAGACTGAAATTTCAGTCTGGCTTAGCACCGCTGTCTGTCATGGGAGCTGGTGTCTCAAAGTTCCCCATGCACGTTATAGATGATCTGAGGGAAGACAAGCAACGCAGCCACCTGAGGAAGCGAAGTCCTCCAGAGCTGCCTGATGGATGCTAAGGCTGCTTTTGTAATCATTTTTGTGCTGGCTCCTGCTCCTTGACACTTTCAAACATTTTTTTTCCCCTGAAGCCACTAGACTTCATTAGCCAGTAAGCCAGGAAAATCTGATTTTCACATTCAACATATTTCATGGTTGCAAACCATGCCAAAAAGCCAGGTTTCATGTGTAAATTCTTCCTTGGCTGTCCTCCAAAATGACTCCTACTGAGAGAAACTACCATGGACCATAAGAGTGAGCATGGTTTCCTGCATGAACACTGCTGAATTCCAGCGAAGTACACATCTCTCCCTATGACTAAAAGAGCTCTACAAATACTAACCTAGAACCCCTCTAAGTGACACAAGACTGATCTGACTAGAGTCGTCGTTTTACAAGCAATGGCTCCAGCAATGTGTAGTAGTTCGATCACTGAAGCCAGGAAAAGGGCCTGCTGGATGGGACACAACACTCTCTGACACATGTGATTGAGTAAACACACACACACACACACACACACACACACACACACACACACACACACACACACACTTACATGTTCCTTTCTGTTGCCATGCTGGCATGATTTAGCTGGTGTGTGCTGCTTTCCATCCTGAGATCAAAATTTCATTCAATTACATTCAACTCTGTGCCAGAGTTAGGCCAGGTGCTGGCGATCACACAGCTGCTCCCCTAACTCCCCCATCAGCACTGAGACCTCAGAGGGTGTGGGGAAGCTGCAACAACAACTGCAGGCATGCTGTACTGTTCAAAGAGGCACTCAGGAGCAAAGCCATCAACACAGACATGGCAACAACGAAACCACCTCCTCTCAGCTTGGACAAGTGGCTTGCCTTCTTAAGCTTTTCTATCCCAAGAAGACTCCAGGGACTTCTTCCAAGGCGAGTGTCAATCAAACGGAGAGGATGAACTCCCCAACACAGAGGCTATTATGGGAGCACCCAGGCTGCTAGATCCACCTGCAAATTCCAATGTGTTATTAAATATTAAAAAAAAAGTTCTAAATGATGACTGCGACCTCTTCTGTTTAGTCACCTTTACTTCAAAAACGACTGTGGCAAGGTTTGATAAAAAGTAATAGAATTCCGCTTTCAAATGTACTGTGTTGGGGAACTGTCTCCTTTATTCGATGGCTGGAGTTATCTGAAGTCTAAGTTGCTTGTTTTGTTCTCTGGTCCTAGGACAGTGCTCAGGAGTCATTTTCCAGAAGGGGCAGCAAGGCTCTTGAAGGCAATGATTGCAAAGAAAAGAAAAAGGGGTTTTGATGAAGTAAAAGAGATGACTGGATGCTATTGTTTTGGTAATCCAGAAAAAAAAAAAAAAAAAAAAACCTCCACCAACAAAAAAACCCACTACAGCAAAGTCCATCGAACATCCAGCTTGAGGAAACCTCTGGGTTCCTAATGCAGGCTCACAAATATAGCAACCACAATGAAATGGATGCTTTTTTAATGATTTCCTATAATGGTGTTTATCTATGGGAGCTTTTTACCCTATTGCAATTTAGTTGGAAAATGGCAAAGGAAGAAGAGGCAGGCAGCCAGTTCCAATCGACAAGCACGCTGACTATACTCTGGGCTGCAGTTTAATGAGCTCTGCCAAGTTGTCCCATAAGTGGCTGCCTTCTTTGAGGACTCACAGAGAACCCTCTCATATCTGACTCATCTTTAAACTCACTATTTCCCATTTAATCCTCAAGTGTCCCCTCCGCCATGCCTTCTGGGAAGGTTCCTCCCAGGCCCCCACCTTGCAGGTCCTGACCGCACTGTGGGTCTTTTCTATCAAACTATCCAAATGGCCCAAAGACTGTGACAAGGACAGGGTGGCATCCATCGCTACTCAGGCACTTGATGTGTCCTTGAGCTTCATTAGACTGGCATACAAGGTTGTCCAAAATCCCTGCCCTATGCAGCCTACATTCTAGTGTGAGACAATGACTGGCAATGTGCAAGGAAATAAAAGCAAACTCAGCCTTTCCAACGATGCCAGGTGCGAGGACGGGGCATGAGACAGATGCTGCAGACTTGAGAAGGAGAAAGCTACATGGGCCTAGCTAGTAGCAAGGGGCACTCCCTACAGAAGAGAGAGCTCACACACATCCTGGAGGGCAGAATCTAGTCAGGTTGGAGAGACAGTAGGAGAGGGTAAGTGTGAACAGAGCGGGAGGACAGAGAGGAGGAATGGAGGAGTGTGGTAGCAAGCACTCCAGTGTGGTGAGGAGTCTAGATGTCAGCCCAGGTTTAAGAGATTTGAATGTAGGAATGCAGCCATCTGATGGCAGAATGTGTGCCTTTCGGCCCTGGTACCTAATGCAGCACACAGCATGTTTGCAGCATCAGAACCTTACACGGCACAGTGAGTTTGCAGCCCCATTACCTAACACAACACACTGTTTGGCAGTCCTAGTACCTAATGCATCACACCATGTCTTTGGAAAACAGAAGACTAAAGGCTCCTCTGAGAAAGTAGGGAATGTATGCTGACACTGGGCAGAGGCCACACCCCTACAGGGCTCAGTGCTCCTAGGAAAGATGCTACCAGTACAATTGACATACATTTCCAAGTGAGGTACAGGGTGGAAGAAAACATCTGAGATGAATATTGAGGGACAGCGGAGAAGCCTTACCCTGCAGACAGACAGCTGTGAGCCCCTGCCTTGGGGAATCAGTGCGACAGATGCACTGTCATGTCAGGAGCTCTGAGACATCTCCCAGGAGAGAAGCCCATTGAAGTGGGTTTGTGCCTGCATTTCCCAAACTTAATTATGTGACTTTGTCAGACTGTGGGTCACCTATTAATTTCATAAAATACAATTTGAGAGAAACAAATGCAGGGGTCGGTGTAGGCCTGGTACTCTGCAGTGACAGAGATATTGTCACTGTTGGCTGTTTGAACTTGTTTGGCTGCCCGTGGCTGCCCATTGGAGTCTGGAATAAGAGGCGACTGAGTGTAGACAATTACAATACTGATATGAACTTGGTGCGTGAGACTTTTGCCTAAGGGTTGGCTGGTGGCAGATGGCTGTGTGAGTTAGAGCATTAAGTCTCGACCTTGGGTTCAGAAGTGTTTGAGGGAGACAACCTGGGCATAAAGCAAACCGACCTGAACCCACACCTGACACTTTCTCTTCCAACTGCTAAGCCTGGGCCGTATTTTCACTTTTGTGCACACTGCTGTGTGGCTCAGGCTGGTCTCGCCTAGGATGTTTGTCTCTCAATGGCTGAAGTGGCTAAATCCATCTTACTTGCCTCCTCAGCATTTCAGACTGCTGAGTACTCATTCATTGTCCCATCACATCTTAACACCAAGATACTCCTCACAGGCCAATAGCCACATTCATTCATTGATTCATTCATTCATTGTAATAGGATCTTTTAACACGTGCCACAAGTCAGGCCCTAGGACTAGGAGATAAAATAAACACCATACAACTGCCTAGTAAAGTTTCATGGGATAGTCAGCCATGCAAGTGATGACGTGATCTAGAATTTAAATATACTATAAGAAGAAAAAATTACCGCATCAACAAAGTCAGCACGGGCACCCATACACTCTGAGGTTTGCTAAGAGAGTTCATTTACTCTAGAACTGAATTGAGAGGAGGGTCCTCGGGATCCTGTTGAGTACTGCTACTAGTTGTGGCCCCAGAGGCTCAGCGTCCAGCTGACTTCACTTGTCCACACTTCAGCTGCGGCTTCAGCCACCCCCGGATGTCTCCCACCAAGTTTTCTGCATTCCCAGCCACTCAGCTGGACATCTTAATCTCAGTATCTACTCTGTTCTTCAGCATCTCTAACCCAGATATCTCCAGTCACCTTGAAATCATGCTCTTCCCCAAAGCAGCTGATTATTACCTGTCTCTATGCAAAACAGAACGAAACTGAGAGTAAATCACCTGCTCCCTCCCACCACATTCCCACATTGATGTGCACTTGAATCTTACAAGACACCCATATTCATACCTCTGCTTTTAGACTTCTTCCAGTTCTTAAGCAAATCTTAACTTTTCTATAGTCCAATTCATAACTTTTCTATATCCATCTTTTTCCCCCCCTACATTTCAACTGTTACTTGTAAGAATCTGGCCTACCTAGACTCTTTAAAATGATTTCTTGACAAGTTTCCCGAACACACTCAATCTCTGTACTTGCTTCCCACACTGTGGAGTGATTCACAATACAGCTGATCATCTCCCTCCTCCCACCACTGGAAAATCCTTTAGCAGCTTCTGATAGGTCTTTCGGGTAAAGACTCCAACATGTTCTACGAGACTGAGAGCCTCCTACCTATCTCTGCAGCATTCATCCTCACATAACAATGGTTCTTTGCCTTCCTGATATATTCCCCATCCTCACTAAACGCCCTCAGCTCCTTCTTTAACTGTTTAATTGCCAAAGACTCTCCCAGTCTTAGTTTAAACGCTAATTCCTAGATCAAGACTTTCCTAGGACCTTGGACCAATTGGATTCATTTGATATTTTCACGGTACCATAATGTTATAGTACTTATATGGCTGTGCAATTAAACATATGTGTAATAGATGATTAAAATCTTGCTTTCCAACTCAATTTTTAGTTTCATAAAAACTCAACATATGTCTCATCCTTCTCCTTGCTCTTCTGCCACCTCTTCACTCCCTGTGAGCATCTATCTCTAAAGACATGGAAAGGTTCACTCTTCTGTCTTCACGTCTGTTCAATCATAGAGATCACTTAGGCTCAGACAATGTCAAATACTCAACTGCAGTCTGTCTAGAGTCTCCAACAGGCCTTCCCTGGCAGACCAGTGGTTTATAACACTTCAACTCTGACTCTCACACTATTTGGCAATAAGCAAATTTTATAAAGCAACACACTTGTTCTACTGCTTCCGTACTTGCTTTTCTTTCTAACAGACTTTATAAATTAATTCCTAAACCCAGTGATAGGCCTGCAGCTGGAAACACTGCATCAGGTATCTCCACTTGGCTACTTTGTTACTTAGCTCAACCTTAATAGTAACAATTCCTCAATTTGTTTCTCAAATTTCTTACCAAGGAATACAACCATCCTCTTGGATCAACATGGTGAAGACATTTTGCATCCCTCCTTCTTAGTTAAAATCCTCTTGGCTTCTTCCACTGCAAAGCTCTGCTGCCCACTCCATCCCTTCCTCTCCTACCACAGCAGTTCTGGAGGAAACTGTAACTAGAAATACTGCAACAGTCTTCAACATACCTCCCTGCTTCTAGCATGCTTGAGCAGAGGTGACACATGTTTGAATCATAGTCTCATCAAAGAAGAACACTAGCTCAGCTCTCTGGTTCATTGTGACCAATAAGGTAGTGAACCCAGAATATTTGTCACTCATTGTACTTCTTGAATATGTAAATCTTATTTTGGGCTGTCTTGTGTTTCTGAGGTTTCTCTTACAGCCCAGAAACTAAACTCCTGCTTAGCAAGAGACCTGGGAAGACTCACCCATATCAGCAGTGACCAGAGTAGACTGGTTCTCAGGGATGGACACAGAGGTCTGGTCTTGGTCCACACTTCTGGAGTCTTCGTTAACCTCTTGTTGACTCTGGCTGAGCTCTGACCGAAGTTCTGAGTACTCATCTTCCTCCCTGCAAGAAAGGAGAGCCGTCTACCACTGAGTGAAACTGTAGTCAGGCCATGGGTAGATGGGAGATGTACAGAGAATCCTTGGAAAGGATGTTCAAAAGAAAACAGTTTTCTATTCCAGGCTGTGGGCACTAGGTTCCCCTTCAGGCCACATAGATGGTTATAGCTAAATGATGTAGTGTGCAAAACTTCAGTGTTTCTTATACATCCACTGTTACGTACCAAACAAAACTTCTCTTCAAAGATTTCCTGGAAAGGTTAGAACTTTTGATCCCCTCAAATTAAGAGGTAATAAAGAACACAGTATGCTAACACCGAGGCTACAGTGAACAACATAATGAAGAATATGAAAGACTGGAAATTACACACCATCATCTGAAGGGTCCCACTGGAGCCTTCCTTTCTAGAACTTAACTCAGAGAGGAGATGGGTTGAAGCTACTGAGAAATCTCATGTGTGCAGCTTAACTGGACTCTGGGTGGACAGATGAGCATATCTACATGTGGTGGTTTGAATGAAAATGGTCCCCAGAGATGCATAGGGAGTAACACTATTGGAATTGTGGGCTTGTTGGAGTGGGTGTGGCCTTGTTGGACTGGGTGTGGCCTTTCAGAATGAGTGTGTCACTGAAGATGGGCTTTGAAGTTTCAGATGCTCAAGGCAGGTCCACTGTTACTCTCTCTGCTGCCTGCCGATTCAGATGCAGAAATCTCAGCTACCTCTCCAGCACCATGTCTGCCTGCATGCCGCCATGCTTCTTGTCATGACAATAATGGAATAAACCTCTGAACTGCCAGCCAGCCCCAACTACATGTTTTTCTTTATATAAGTTGCCATGGTCCTGGTGTCTCTTCATAGCAACAGAAACCCTAATTAGGACACTAAGAAATACCACACTTAGGTTCCCCAAAAGAGAGGGGAGAGAGGAGTGCCCTGTAGGAGAGATTCCATCCAGGGCTCTGTGTCCCTGATTTTCTCTTTGCATTTACAGATGGAAGGCAGCCATGAAGCACAGATGTTTTATTCCCATGCGTTCACTCATTTTGTCTTAGCACTTCATGGTTATTCAACCTCTGAGCTATGCTGTCAGCAAATAAGTTTCTAACTGGAATGTGTATCTCAAAGTGCCTGCCTTGGCTCCTCCATATTCCAGCACCATACAAGCCACACAGACATGAAGAGGAGACCATTATTCTCTTGGAGGCATTTATTTTGCAAACGAACCCGAAAGACTACCTCGTCAGGGGATTTAATCGTGGGCATAGAAAGCTCACTCGTGTCTACTTAGTCTGAGGGAGAGGGTATCAAATGAATGAAGCTAGGAAGAAAATAGAGTCACCAACCTAAACCTCCCTTTAAGCTGGCAGGAATCAGTGAGAGAACAGAGGATGCAAAGTCTGGGTTTTGAGTAGACCAAGATGGTGAGTGGCTTGGGGAGGAGGATAACTCAGATAAACTTTAACATCTCTCTAACGTTCTTGGCTCTCTCAACAAAGCAATCTTCTCTCAAGGGATTTACCTGCTTCATAAATGGCCCATGCTGAATAAGAAAGCCACTTAGAAAATCAGGAAGATATTGACTAGTTACAAAGCCTCTGGCTATACAAAATATGGATTAGAATGGGAGTGTAGGTAAAAATAAAAATGGGTTAATAAGCTATGAGTGTTGGTTATTTAGACATCTACACGAGTCAACAATAATTAGGTTGAGACGAGAAAACAATTAAAGAGCAGTGTTCTTGTTAGTCATCTTTTGATCTAGAGGGTAATTGTGAACTGGTACATCAGCTCTTCCTTTAGTCAGCATTTAAAATTGGCTTGGCAGATTCTGAACACACGGCTCCTGCCAAATCTGCTTTATATCGAATTACTTCCAGGGATTAGTAGGAATAACTTTATAATGGAGTAACTAGGGAGAGGGTGTGAGAAGGAAACATAAGGAGGGAGATATCCCCTCTGGGGTGTGTGGGAAAGAGAATGACATCACACTCAAGATGGCACCTGGGGCTGGAGGCTCTTCATGTGATGAAAGCAAACTGAGAGTCCCATTCAAGGTATCAGAGCACCAAGATGAACACAGAAAAGCAGAGTCTGGGGAGGATGCCATCTTCCAGGTGGCAGACGTATCCACAGCCCTTTCTAACTTGAGATGTGCTAGGAGGGACCACAGAGGGACCTTCACTCCAGGTAGGGAGACAATGAGCATGCACACAAGCTCAGAGCTTTGACGTGTTGAGCAAGGTGTGTAGTAGAGCTGTTACCAAAGTGGGGCAGGAGCGCGACTTGGCAATATAGAGTAAAAGGAGAATTTATTATATTAGACAAAGAAAAAATGGTAGCAAGTGCTTTTACCAAGCTACCTGTCTGTTTCCTCTACAGTAGGTCTTAGTCTCGTTGTACCAGATTATTTCTTTGAGGTAGGGCTGTCTCCTTTTCTCCAAATCTGTTGTTAATTCCAGTGAGAAGAAAATATGAATAAACTCTCTAAGGTGACTGTGTTTAGCCACAAACATAAAAGTTTAGATAAACTGGTCATCCACTGGCGGGTAGTTGCTGAGATGAAATGGCCAAGACTCAAGTGTCTCTCCTTGGGATGTAAAGGATCACCTCATAGGATTCCAGCCTTCAGCTCTGTGCACTAAGCAGCCACTGAGAAGTGCCTCAAGGGGCTTTGT
This sequence comes from Mus pahari, assembly GCF_900095145.1. NCBI lineage: Eukaryota > Metazoa > Chordata > Mammalia > Rodentia > Muridae > Mus > Mus pahari. The sequence continues at coordinate 39,340,734 of NC_034604.1, forward strand.
TTAGACTTGCTATCATTAACACTTGCTTCTGGTTGTATCAGAAAATATAACAAAGTATCCTCGGGTGGTAGGTTCTAGAACATGCACACGCACAGCCACATGATGATCACCAGTGGCAGAAAAGTCACACAGAAGACTTCTAAAAGGCAGAAGAGCCAGAGTTCATATTCAAAAACTAGGACATCTAAAACATGGCTATGTGGTGTGACTGATATGTTATGCAAGTATTTTGCAGTGCAACCTAATTCCTTAGTTTAGAACCAATGAAATAATAATCTTAGATTGTGGCCCATGGACTCGAGTCACAGTAAAGTTATTTAGTCACAAGAGGTAAAAGTTGACATTGACAAAAGTATAGCTCTCATGCGCTCCAGACCCAGAACTGAGCTTTCTGTGCAGCTGAGAATGCGGAGAAATATGACATCATAAACTAACTTCATGCACATCCACTTTTGCCTTGAGCCTGACACACATCGGGAGACAGCCTGGGTGTTTGCTCATTGGTTTTCATGGCTGTCAGTCAGTTACAATTATCAAACCCATCTCATCTGAGCCAATCGGTTTTTCAGTTTTTTTTTTTTTTTAATTGATCTACATTCTATCTTTCTTACAATGAAATGCAGACCTTGCCTCAAATGGCTGATGTATAAAAGAAATATATTTCTTTCAATTCTCTTAACAATTCCATTGCAGGGAATAGGTGGTAAATTGGGGTAAGGTGTGGCTTTCTCAACTTCTCCCTCCTGTTTCCCTTACAGCAGTGAGGAAGACCGAGCTCACCTATGAGCCTTCAGCTGAGCAACTAAGCCCAGGAAATGTGCTTCACCAGAGTAACCTTCCATTCTTCAGATCTGATCTAAGAGCCACAGACAAGGACTTACGGTACCAGCAGGGCTTAGGTACATCACACAGGAGGACAGGGGAAGAGAAATATGATCCTATGATAAATCCTGGATTTTAGTTCTCTTTTTAGGCCCTCAATTAAACAGAACACATTTTGTTAGGGAGATAAAGAACTCTTGGTCACTCTTAGAGTCATAGCACATGGTTGCCATGTGGGTTGAAAAATCAGGAAGAACAGTTGGGGTCCTGAAGCAGCCCCGAGAGCCTAGCTGGTAGATGACACCACAGGAGACTGCTATATCAGAGATTGCCTTACTCCCCAGGGAGGTGGCGCCTGCAGAGGGCTTCAGTACAGATGCAAAGATCACAGAAACAGGGAGTTAGTAGTTAGAGGGTAGGTGCTATTTCAAATGGAAGGTGCTGGAAAGCCCCATCATGTGACCCAAGGCTGAGGACAGAAGTCAGCAGGGGAGGATAAGGGCTAAGACATGCAGTGTTCTCAATGGTCAAAGAGGCCTCCAGTAGAAATAGTGAGAGAGATTGGGCCCAGTGCTATAGAAATGGATCCCCAAACAGGAAAGGATTTTTAACTTAAAAAGTCAGTGGGGGAGCATGGTTAGACCCACCCGTAATACCTGCACAGAAGAGGCCAAGCCAAGAGAATCACAGGTTGTGGGCATCTAGTATAGTCAGTGTTGGTGGGCCTAGACTAGATAAACAGCCCTGTAAGTAGCATTCCTCTGTGGTGCCTGCTTCAGGCTCCTGCCTCGAGATCCTTCCTGGCTTCCCTTGATGGAAGAATTGCAAGATGAGAAAAACCACTTAACCATTTCTCCCTCAAGTTGCTTTGGGTGCTTTACACACCAACAGAAAGCAAACAAGGAGAAATATATATATATATATATATATATATATATATATATATCATCTCAAAAATATATAAATAAAAATTGGTGGTGGGCTGGCCTGGCCCGGGAGGCCATGTGTATAGCATGTGTGGGGCACTGGGTTCTATCTCCAGAAGAGAGGAAGGGAAGGGGGGAGGAGAAAAAGAGGAGGGGAGGAGCTTGGGGAGGAAGACAGAAATCATTAGCATCTTCTGCTGCTGGAGCTGCCAAAACAGAACACTGCAGACTGGGTGGCTTAAACAACAGAAATGTGGCTTCTCATGTTTCTGAAGGCCGGAAAGCCCAAAACCATTGGCAGCATGGTCATTCTCTGGAGGGGCTCCTCTGTCTGGCTTGCAGATGGCCCACCTCATTCTGTCATCACATGGCTGGGAGAGGCCAGCTCTCTGGTGTCTCTCCTTAGGAAGGCAGGATCCCACTGGGACAGCCCTACGTGACTTCATCTGACCCACACGTCTTCCGAAGAGCCCATCTACGCACACCACACCCTGGTGAGGAGAAGATGAGGAAGGCAACTTTCAGTCCATAGGGGTTTGGGGGAAAACTGCTGGGGCAAGAAGCCAGACAGCACTGAGTTCTGAGCTTTCCAAGAAAGGACAGAACAGAGCTGAGTCGAGAGGGTTAGCAGGGAAAGGCTGGTGTTACAAGCGTTGCTTATGGGAAAGAAATGATCTCATATTCAGTTTGCTTAGACATCATTCTTTTTTTTTTTTCTTCTGGGATCCAAAAGTGCTCTATGGTCATATTCTTCTCATATTTTCTGTTCCATTATATAATCTCCCCAAGTCAAACTAAACATCTTTTAAAAGGCAGTCACAATACACAGAGAAGTGAAAAACCACATGTGTGGTGTGCTGCATGACCCACTATGTTTAAAAGATTCAACAGAAAAAAAATTCCAAAGGACATATATGCAAAATGTTCAGTGTTTGCCTCTAGGAGGTGGGATTTAGGAAGCAGTCGGCAGGGATCAGTTAGGAAAACAAACTGTACTAGAAGATTCAAGCAGACAGCATTGCATCCAGGCAGGTCTGTGCTTGCAAAGCTGATGGACGAATGGAGAAAAGATGGAGGTGGGTAGGTGGCGGAGCTATCAGCCTCATCTTCTCCTCCACCAGGAGCTATCAGCCTTGTCACCTTGGCTCTGGTCTCCCTGTTGCTTCTGCTATATATCTGTCCAGAACTTTGTGTCTGGCCCATCAAGGCAGACCCTTGTACATCTTCACTGCTGCCTACTAGGGATGGTTAATGTCTCTACTTCCTCTACTTCCATGTGGACATACATCATCACCAGACTGAAAGCAATCTAGGACACACCTGGAAAGGGGGTCTGGGAGGTAGCCTAGGGCCCAGAATCCCTTTGAAAGAATAGGGAATGGTACTTGGGCCAAAAGACAGCCATTATAGTCTATACTTGATGACTGCTCAGTTATCACCAAATAAGCCCTCTGGATCAGTTAAGTTTCTCAACCACAACAGCAATAGCATCAGCTTTCTGTAATGGTCCCTTTGGTCAATGGAATGAGTTCAGCTGCTCCTCTAACCGGGAGAACCACTTCATATCAGCTACCATCCCTACTGTCCGGGGACCTCCTCTAGCCAATGGCAAACCTGAGTAGCCTCCAAACCTGAGACAACTTTCACTACATACAAGTAGCAGAAAATCAAGAGGAGATACAAAATGCATACATACAAAACCAGAAAACTATGTATACTTTAGCCACCGTCTTGACAACTAGTCACGAGGCTGAGCTGTCATTGCTGAAACTTCCTTATTTATTTATTTATTTATTTATTTATCCTATTGCAAAATCTGTTTCTTTTGCTTTGGCCAGTACCTCACTTTAATTATAATTAGTTCTTCCATTCTTACTTTTTTTCCACGATTTATTTTATGCATATGAGTGTTTCCCTTTCATGTATGCATTCACACCATGTGGTAGGTGCCTGGTGCCCATGGAGGTCATGAGGAGGTACCAGATCCCCACACTGGAACTCAAGGTGCTCTGAGCCGCTACAGAGGTTCTAAGAATGAAATCCATGTGCTCCGAAAGAGCAGCAAGTTTTCTTAGCCACCAAGTCATCTCTCAAGCCCAGAATTAGTGTTTTCCCCGAGTAAAGTACTTCAAACTCTCTATTCTTAAAAGGCCTGCCCCTGTATTGGCTTGCTCTAATCTATTAACTTTAACTGTTCACAATTTCAGTAGCCTAGCAAGTGCCAGGTTTCAATTACAGTCCTAACTACCCTACAGCACAGTAGCAGCCCAAGGTCTCCCTCATCTGTCACTCCAGCCAATACAATGACTACTTTTTTTTTTTTTTTGTAGTTCAATGGCATTCTAAGAAACATCAAATGCCAGTCTTTTCTGTCAAACAGTATAGAACCTAATTAGAACAAAGAATTGAATTCTTCTCTCATCTTTTTAGGACTTTTATGCAAATCTTTTTATCTCTTCCCTTACAGACCTTTATATAAATGTTTTAGTACTCCCACCCAATCAAACTTTTATTTAACTACCGCTTTGTCCCTTACCTCATCTCCGCTGCCTTGAATCTTGTAAAACTAACCAAAGTTGGAAGAGCATGAAGTCAGACCCCAGACAATGGGGAAAAGACAGTCATCACCCTCATTTAATCAGAATCAACTGCACTTTGTGTCCCCATATGCTTGCCCACCCAGTCTGGGTTCTGACACAGCTTTTTAAAAACTAGTGCCTCACTGAGCTACTTCTGCTTGGTTCCCATGTTCCTTTGTGAGACACCAACACCAAGGTTATTCTTTGGTTCTAAGAGCATGGATACTACAAAGGACCATGTGGTTAACTGTGGAACCGTTATTGTATTCTCCAGTAGATATATGCTCCCTATAGACTTGTCAACTAGGAGAGCATGATGTTGCAAGGATCAAAAGCAAACATTTTTGGTGTAGGTTTTTGGGAGCATAACTAAAAAGAGAATTCAAAACTGTTTGGCAATGAAGACATAGACAATCCTCCCACCACTTCTCTCCCTCTTTATCCTTGGATATCACAAAAAAAGGATACTAAAAACAGGTGCAGGTTTATCCCTTATCTTGGGGCACTGAAAAGTATAGGAAAAGGCTGGAGAGATGATAGCACAACACTTAAGAACTCTGGCTGTTCTTCCAGAGGTCCTGAGTTCAATTTCCAGCAACCATATGGTTGCTTACAACCATCTATACTGGGATCTAATGCCTTCTTCTGGCATACAAACATACATGCAGATAGAGCACACATATACATAAAATAAATAAATCTTTTTTTAAAAAGGAAAGAAAAGTATAGGATTAGCTTCAGAAGTACCTGACTAATGTGACAACTGACCCTCTCCACCTGGGGGCATGTCAAGGCGGTTAAGAATTCATCTACCATGTGTTGTTCCTGGGCTTCCCACAGCATATCGGGAGTAGAGGACAAATGCAATTCCCTTAGTGCTAGAAGCTTGGGCCCTGCCTTAGCCTCTGGAGTTCAAAGGCTGGAAGAACCCAGTGTCACTGGTCCACAGAACACATCTTATAACCAGGAAATCCCCTCCAGGAGGAGCTAGCTTATTTGCATAATGAAAACAGTTAGCATATAATGTGACATCTGCACAGATGTGGACTTCCTTTAAATCAGAGGTCGTGACACATCTTTATGGTCAAGCAGCACAGAGTTTCCAAGTGAGGCAGACTGGCCATTATGTCCAACTTTAACATCTTGAGTTTAAGTTGTCCCCTGGATAGGTGCTGCACTTATTTCACAACTGACCACACCCATCCACTGTCACCCTCTCGAGTTTTCAAACGTGAAACTCGTTTTTTAATGAGAATTGCCAATTTGCCAAACGTTCTCTGTTAGGCTCTTTTGAAATCTACTACGATCATCTCTTTAGGCTAAAACCTTCTCATTGCTCATGTATTTCTAACCCACAATCACTCTGTGGACCAGGATACAATTTTAAAACCTTCAAGTTCTAAATTGGAACACGAAATTTATTGTGCGGCTCCAAGTCAGTGTAAAATTTTCCATGATTTTGCCCAGAAAACAGATGCTGGTCAGCACTCTCACCGTCATTACTGCGACTCTCAGAGTTGGAACAAAATGCACCCAAAGTCTCCTGTGAGCCAGAGCTTCCCCGGGGAGGACTCAAAGCAGCTGCCTCTGAGAGTCTCTTAATTATGGCTTATGCAAATGCCTCGTGAACAGAACACCCTTTTGCCAGGAAGGAAGGCACCACTTGTCTACACTGGGACACTCCCTGTCCACCAGAGTGAGCTCCTCCTCGGCAAGTGTCCTTGGGCCACAGGGCACAGGCAGAGAACTGAGCACTGTGTGCTGCAGATTCAGGAGCCAAGTAGACTGATAAGCCAGAGAGGCAAACTCCATGACAGACATCTTCAAAGAATGACAACTAAGCAAAACTAAGAGTCTCTGGGTTCCAACTCTACCTCCCCTCTCTCCTCTGAGCTAACACTTCTCCATCAGTATTCCTTTTAAGCCTGGCTTTTTAACCAGTGAACTGATGGATCAAGCCTTGCCTTAGGAATCTAGTTAAGAGGATAAGTGTCTCCATTGATAAACTACTTGGGATAAGCTCAAAATATTAGCAGATTATCTAGAATCCTATATAATGCTTAGCAGTAGGCTACATTCATGAGGCTCAGAACCTCTAAGGGAGGCACAAAGTCAGGAGAAAATTTGGTGAACAGAGAAAGCAGGAAAGGCATCCGACTGTTGTCTGTCTCCAAGGTTGTGGGGCATCTGCCTAGATCTTGTTAATAAAGCACGTCCCTCGACCGCTGATTCTATACCCTTAGCAGAAAATCCACCCTGTCTATCCTCTAAGGATGGTTGTTGAGGATCAGAATCGGAAGGAGATAAGAGAGATCCAGGCACACAGCTCACACAGTGACTCACAGGGGCTGCTTCAACTCCAGCACAGCCAAGCACCAGCACAGGTTAGACCGAGCAGCCATACCTGATGGTGGTACCTTGCAGGCGGTCTATCTTCTTGTTGAGTTCTGCAATGATACTGTGGAGTTCCGTGATGCGCTCCTCATAGCGGAGTGTCGTGCGCTCCTGGACGTCTTCATGCTCTCTCATGAGGTGTGACTGCTCACACTAGGACCAAGAACACAGAGCACAAGATGGACATGTGGGATGTGTTGACATGCCTTTTGGAGGCTGATTCTGCATTTTATTGCTTCAAACTATGACTCTCAAAACTGGTATGTCCAAACGAAAACAGGTACCTGCTCCAACCCCAAAGTAAGCCTTGAAGCCCCAATTAAAATTTACAATGCCTTGGGAGGAGATGCTGGGCTTTCTCCTCCTAACACTCCTTCCTTCTCTTTCACCCTCTGCAGAGTAACTCTTTGCCCATAACCAAGAAATGGGCAAGAATTCATTCGTCCATTAGATTCTGAGTCTTGAGTAAATGCCCTCAAGTAATGCACATAAGTTTGAGCAGAGCTGATTCATCCACAGCCTCAAAGGGCTACTATCCCTTATGTTATTCCACCAATTTGCTTCATTTTTTTTCTTTTTTAAATTATTATTATTTTCTTTATTTACATTTCAAATGCTATCCCGAAAGTTCCCTATACCCCCCTCCCCCACCCCTGCTCCCCTACCCACCCACTCCCACTACTTGGCCCAGGCCTTCCCTTGTGCTGGGTCATATAAAGTTAATTTGCTTCATTTTTGACAGTATGTTTCAGTTATTTTTCAACCAAAAACACTAAGTGGTATAATGGGTGATCTGGTGGGGGAGGGGATGAGTATATGCTATCCAATATCCTCTTCTGCCATACTGTAAACTCCCAGAAGGCAGACACTAGATATTCCATTATTTAGCCTAGCCATCTCTCCCATCCTGGTGACATATGGCCCAGCTCACTGTGGGTGACCTAGAAGTGTTATGAGATGAGAAAATGGCAACATGTTAGAGCCATGAAGGCTGCTTTATAGAAATAATAACAAACAAAAAAAGGGCCTGAAGCTTCCCCGTGCCTATGCATTGATGGGGTAAGATTCACTGCACGCTATGAAAACATGTTTGCAGAGGGAGTTGAAACCATAAGGAATCTATCCACTGTTATATCTTTCTACCCTCCTCAACTCCCCTTAGGCAGTAGCAGCTGACCTCATTTACATAACAATAAAACATCGTAGGTGATGGAACAAGTGGCCTCGCTCTGGCCTTGTCTGCTACACTCAGCGGTTATTAATTTCCTGTCCAGCAGGGAAATTTTAATTTCACTTTCAACAAGGTTTTCTGAACGCCAAGAGCCATATGCGATCTCCAGTCAGCTCTGCAGGTGTGCATTTTCAGGCCTAGTGGCTGAAAAGGGTAAGGCTTCTTCCCTGTATCTTCTATGTTTCCAATGCTATCACCCAGGGCAGGGGCCTGGGGACCCTCTGAGCTCTAGACACAAGATTAGGGCAAGCAAGGTGTATGACTGCTCTGTCGTGAAGCCTCACGGAACAGCTGCTTTCCAAAGAACACTGATGTGAACTACTGTGTTCAGTGATAACCTCAACACCACCCCCCCACACTCTAAGTCAAGCTGAGAGTCAATGGATTGAGAGAGGTAAGGATGAACATGGAACACGGGTCACTTTTAACAGGCTGGGGACAGGGCTGGGGACAATGCTCAGCAGCGCAACTTATGTTTAGCAAAGGTTAGGTCCTGGGTTTAATCCCAAGCACCAAAGAAAGCTATGCCTATGTGGAAGTTTTCCTAAAAGAGGAATCCTGTTCCATGCATTTCAGGATTGTCCCACAACGATCTGCTAATCTTTTATAAGAAAAGTCCACAAAATGTCAGTATGTCAAAACTCACTTGTGTTACTAAATAAACAGACCCTGTCTTTCTCTGAAACATCTAAGGGTAGAATACTGTTCCTTTCCATTCCAAAGAGGGGAATCTATGATCTCTCACCGCTGGTCTTTACTCCCACTCCCAAATAGTGTGTGTTCTATTCATGCACATACAGAGTGCACGCTCTTGTGTGATCAAACTGGAAAGACTGGCAGGACAGTGCCAGTCTCTGTTTTAGACTCTGCCACAGCCATGCTGGCTTTCAATACCCCATTCTCTGGACCATTTTCTGTGTGATGCTTCCCACACAAGCTTCGTGAGTCTCCATCATCCCTTGACAGGCCACTGCTACCACCTAGCCTGTCAAGAAACTACAGAACCCTACCATGAAGGAAGAGGTTCAGTGCTTAGACTTGATGATGAGACAACACAGGCATCCTTGTGGGACTGCTCTGGTCTACAGTCAATGTGGGGTGGGCCTGGTTTCGGAGATACCAGATGGAGAGGGGGAGGGTGACATGTGGTACTGAGCCACCTTTGCCCTGGCTTCCAGCTGAAACGTCTGCCTGGAGGGGTGTGCGGGAACAAGAGACTACAGGAAGCCTGAAACTCAGTCAGGCACAGCACTTGCAGCTAACAGGAGGGAAGTCAGGGGGAAACAACTCTCTTAGCACAGGGCAAAGATGTTTGGCTCACATCCCTACATTTCCCCACAAGTATGCTTTTTTAAAATACCAGGAAGCCTCTCTGATTTAGTGTTTCCTTTAACAAATATCAGACATCTCTGGATTGCCTCAAATGTCTAAAAGACTACCTAGTGTCACAGGGGAAGGAACTGTGACAAGCCCTTTGAAGGGAGCTATGGCCACTATCATCAAATGGACTAATGGAATCCTGGATTTTTGGAGAATAAAAAACATGGACTTAAGTCGGTGGGGAGAATATATGGGTGATGTCAGTTCCATCTCTGGGCAGTGCTTAGTTTCAGGAATCAGCAGCAGCTCATGGGCTGTTAAAGCACTGATAATCTGTAGTGAATGATCACAAGTGACAACTCAGAAATGCAGTCTCAGTTTATTTATCTCTATTTTGTCTATCTTTTTAAACTCAGCCTAATCATGGGTCTATTTTAGCCATCAAGAACCAACTCTTTGTTTTGAGGGTCCTTTATTTTGTTTCATTTATTTCTGTTTTGACCTTGACTTCTTTCCTTCTACTAATTTTGGGTTCAGTTTGTTCTGGTTTTTTGAGCATCTTGATATACAGTGATGGTTTTTGTTTGTTTGTTTGCTTGTTTTTTGTTTTTGTTTTTGTCTTCTTTTGAGATTTCTCTTTTTTAAAAATATAGGCATAAATTGCATAAGCATCCTGTTTAATATTGGTTTTGCTATGTCCTACAAGCTTTGGTATATTGTATGATTATTTTCATTTGTTTGAAAAACATTTCAAATGGACTAAGTTCCCAGGTACTCATTTACAATGTTTATGATGATGAAAGATCTAAAAGATCTTCCAGGTTTTCATAAATCTATCCACACAATCCTTTTGCAAATGGTGTCTGTGTCTCTCCTATAGTCAGTGAGGATTCACCTGGAAGATAAACATTAGCAGCCCTGCTGAGGCAGCCAGCAGGGCCTTCACTGCACTTGGTATTGCTGCCTTTGCAGGAGCATGCCTGCACTTTTCTTCCCCCTTGGAAGCTAATATAGACCCTGTAAATCTGTTCTGACCAATGAGATGAGCAATTGTACGCCATTTTGTTAATGAGAACTCTTGTAGGATTTACCTCATTTCTTCCTCCTGGTCATAGTGAGTAGTAACCTTCCAAATGATAGAGGTTCAACAAACTTGGGTGCCTAGGTGAGGTACAGCAAGCATGTGTGTGCATGCATCCACCCCCCACTGCACACTCCACACACACAGCCACACCCCCACACCTCTCCATGAGCTCCTAGTAAGACATTTGATATCTACAATTGCTTGCTATTACTGTATAACATACCTGACTGATCAAATCACTTTGTACATGGGAAAACAGACTCAACATGAAGTGAAGTTTTATTTATTGTAACCAAGGTAACAGGTAGATACTGCTAAAACAAACAAACAAACAAACAAAGACAAGAACAGACCAATGAACCAACAAAAAATCTTCTCTAATTCTGGTTTAGCCACCTGGGAACTGAATCCATAAGCTCCCTCCTTTGTCCTCTCTCAGCTTCTTATGGGCCACAATAAACACCGGGAAATTTTATGCCCAGTAGTACCAGACAGGAGCTAGAAGATATAGACATCTTCATCTTCATCCCTAAAGAGGACAGAAGCACCCAAGTTCACACACTGTGAAACTGGGCAATGCTGGCTTCTGTTAGCATCTCCGGCTACCTGTCAATCATTCAGTGATGACTTATAGGTGCCAGGAAGGAATAACAAGAGTTTCTCATGGGACCATTACCAGCTGGTTATTATTATTTTATTTGCTTTAGCATACACAAGTGCTTGTTACATTTCCAATGAAAAAGGCAAGAAATAGCTCGAAACAACATGCCTCTGCTTTTCCTTGCGTTGTTGCAGTAATTGTATTCTGGGTTCTCTCTCTATCCGTCCTAAATTCAATTTCTGACTGATGCTACAAGAAAGCCAAAGCCAGAGACCCTGTGGCTGCAGTGGCTTACCTCCATGTTTCTAGAGGTCAATGTCACTGAGAATCTAGATTTTTTTTTTTTTTTTTTACCATAACTAAAGACTTTCAGCTGTGATTCAATAACAGAGCGCTTTGCTTTTCCTGGATTTTTATCTGGTATGTGATATATCTGCTGAGCTCCATTTCAAGACCTTAACCCTGTCATATTAGGGAGGAATAAAAGTCCATATAAATACCTGCATCCAGCCTTCTAAATGGCTGGGGCTATGCACAATAATGTTTAATAAAAACAAATGGCGGGGGGGGGGGCAGTGAGAAGGCGGGAAAGGTAAAGGCGCTTGTGGCTAAGTTGAAGGCTCCGAGTTCAATGTCTGGTAGCCACACGATGGAAACAGAGAACCAAGTCCTGGACTTTGTCCTCAGGCCTTTGTCCACAGGTACACTGTGGCGAGTGTGTGCACAAATACATACACACATGTAAACAAAAATGTGATACAAATTAAGTAAAAAAACAAGCAACAGCATCATTTCAACTGCTGAGAATAAAATCTTTTAGACACATCTCTGCTAGTGATACACAATCTCAGATAAAGCCCTGAGCCAGTCCTGCCTGGGCATATGAGGCCCATAGGAAAAGCCTGTGCAGTGTGGTGATACTGGGAGCTTTACGGTTTTGTTAATGCTCTTTGCCGGGTTTTACCTTACCCCACTGAGGCCACTGATCTTTAATCATCACATTTGTCTCAGCTGTCAAACCTAAGAGCATTATGGACTGACTTCTCGAAAACACGCAATACCGTCAGGAATGTGTTAACCCTCTCAACCATCCTGGAAAGGGGGTCAGCACCTCTCCCCTTTAAAATATGGCAGGGAGGAGTGATGCTCTCTCAGGTTCACGCTGGGCCGATCACAACTAATGGTACTCACAGGGTAAGCCAGTCTGATTCAAGGTTCTGCCACAGTCTTCCTTAAAGGAAAGCAAGCCAGGAATAGAGAGACAAACTCATAAGCCATGGAGGAGCAGAGCTGGAGTGGTCACCATGTCACCACAGAACACTAATCGCAAAGAAGGATGGAGGAGGACCTAACAAAGAAAATGCTTGCAAAGTGCATCTTCATCTCAGGAGGAAATGCATGTGAAAGAAAATACTATCTCTGTCCCATGTCATTGAAAACACATGTTTTCTTTCTTAAAAGCCAGGGTGTCTTTCTTAAAAGACAACTCAGGGGGCTTGCTTTTGGGAGATAGAGAATTTCAACACAGGAAGCGTCTCATCCCACTGCTCCTTTGAACTCGGATGCAAGGGCAAGCACAGGTCTGTGCACCTGCTCAGTTGGCGAGTTTAGGGGTGTGCCCCTTGTATCACACTTGCAGCAATTGGTTGTACAGCCAAGCAGCAGAGAACTAATCCTGTCTTTCCCATTTTATTGGCTCCTTATTCAGCTCTTCACTTCCAACCTAGGTCTATTTGTAAAATTCCATCTAGGATCGATTTCCTAACATAGGAAACCTACTATTATTCAACCAATTCCAGTGTTATCAATAATTATTGAACAGATGCGGGGCTTCTTCCGGGGATCTCCAGTGAAGGTAACCACCATTTACTGTTTACAATTTGGTTTCATCGTGACACCATCGTATTCGGACATGGAAAAACTTCCTCCAGCCACAGAAGAAACTTCCCGTGCATTTGCTCTTGCAGAAGCTGGGAAAACTTCAAGCACGCATCATTTACTGAGGCACACAACAAGAGAGCACAGCGCAGCCAGCTCATTGCATTTATCCTTTCTAGAAAAAACAGTCCATCTTTGTAAGGGAATCAGAATAGCTCGGCTGACATTTTCTCACGTTCTCTTTCCTAGATCCTAGGGTTGTTTTGTTTTGTACTTTGAAAAGCATCTCTAGTGAAGTGTGCACAAGGTGACTTTTCAGACTGGTGTATGAATGCAAATAGAGGTTGGTGGCTTTTGAGCATGACTGGTATCATCAGGGGTAAAAAACAACCATCACACGCTATATGTGACACTGCTTAAACACAAATATGCCCCCAAGGACCTGAGCAAAGTTTCCTATTATTTTTTACAATCCCCTGAAAAAACGGTGCTGCCTTTGCACATACACTCATCTTAATAAATACCATAATGGTCATGCTTTAAGGTCCAATCCTGAGAGAGTTGCGGGGGGGGGGGGAGGCAGGGAAGAAAAATGGCAGTCAGGGGTGGGGTGGCTTCTCACCAATCATAACTGCCAACAGTGATGGGCTTTGGACAAGTGCAAGTTGGAAGCCAGTTTTTAAATACCATGTTACCGTTTTGTAATCTACAGTGCTACAGACCTAGCACTTTCTCTTTAAAAGAACTTAATCTGATATGGCATTTAGCAAATGCCAGTTCATCAAAGCTGGTTACTGGAAACAATGTAATTCATGTTTGTTCTTTCACAATCATTCTTCTAAGCTTAAAACAACAACAACAACAACAACAACAACAAAACAAACAAAAAAACCCACCTAAAAGCAAAACTCAAACCCAAACCACAACACCCCCCCCCCAAAAAAAAACTGTCATGCAGAGAGTCCTGCAGTGAGAACCCTGTAGTGCGGAAAGAGTAGGATTGGCCTTGCTCAGCAGCTCATCTGACCTTGGGTATGGAGCAGAGTCATCTGCCTGGCTGCCTGTCAAATGTGAAGGTAGCTGACTGAGCGTAAGTTCAGTCTTCCTTAGCCTTCCACCAGATTCAAGGCACCTGTCACCGTGAGACAGGAGAGCTTCCTAAAAAACATTCCCAAAGCCTTCTGGAATGGGGTCTGCAACAAAACGGAAGACGTTTTTTCTTTTTCTCTGGCTGAAAATTTTTCACTTCAACTCTTTCCTTTCTGACTATGTGAGAAATACAATAGTGATAGGATGTGCTTGGGAAGTAGCCATGATGGCACAGGCCTGTAATCCCAGGACCTGAGAAACTGAGGCAAGAGGATTCACTCATGTTCGATATGTACCCTGGGTTACGAAGCACCACTTGTCTTACAGACGAATAAATGAGCCACCATCAGTGTGTCTCTAACAAGCTTCTTTCTTTGGAGGGATGAGAACTAAAGCCAGGGCTTTGTGAATGCGAGATGTTCCACCTCTGAGATCCCACACAGACCCTTTTTGGAATCTTATTTTGAGACAGAGGCTCACTGAGTTGTCCACACTGACCTGGAGCTCTTCCTGTTGCTTAAGCAGACCCTGCATTTGTAATTTTCCAAGATCACCCTCCCAAGTAACGAGGATGATAAGTCTGTGCTGCCTGGAGCTCAGCAAGCAGAAATTTAAAAAGTAAACCTGGTAATTTTTTTTTTAAATGGTGTGAACTACTTTTTTTTTTTTTTTTTTTTTTTGAGAGAGAAAAACCTAAGCATGCATTTATGCAGCACAGTTTAAAGAACTTGGCCTTAGCAGCCCTTTGCAAACAAGATACATTTAGGTAAGAATGAGCCAACATCCCTGGCAGAACTCAGTGGTGTCCGTCTGTGTTGGCAGACTCAAAACAGAGATTGATTCTAATAAGTGGAAAACCCATAAGAAAGCCAGGAGGCCGATGGGAAAAAGAACAGGTAAAACCAGGAGGGTGGTGCTGATGCCAGAGTGTGCAAGAGCGAGGGGTCCATCATGGGCTACAATGGACCACGGCAGGCTTGTCCCTGTGAATTGTCAAGACTGCTTCCCAAGGTTCCCGCCTAGAGCAAGGAAAAGCTCTGAGCACCATCCGAACAGATCAGGATGGAGAAGGCAGAGGGAAAGGGAAGAAGATGCAGACAGAAATGGAACAGAAACACAGAGCCAGGAAGTGTCCGGAAGGGGCTACCGTACCGGCTATGATCTTAAATCACCTTCATAACCCCCAGTTCACAAGTCCAAGGAGGGGGTGTAGAGATGGCTGAGCAGTTACATGTGCAGACTGCTCTTGCAAAAGAGCCCAGTTTGGTCTAATATGTTTTGTACTCACTAGAATCAATCTTGCTTCTGAGTCTGCCTACACGGACACCACTGAGATCTACCAATGGTGCTGGTTCATTCACATCTGTTCTTATGTTGTATTCAAAAGAACTCTGAGTTCAAGTTCTCTAAATTGTACTGCATAAATACATGCCCAGTTCTTTTTCAATGCGGTGATTCAGAGTGTTTTGTGTTTACTTATTCACTTTACATCCTATTCACTGCCCCCCTCCTAGTTCACCCCCTCTCTCAATCCTTCCCCTCTCCCTATTCCTCTTCTCCTCTGTGCAGTTAGGGGGCCCACTGGTTATCTCTGCGGCTAGGAACTTCCTCTCCCACCAAGGTCAGCTAGAAGAACATATCCCACATATAGGCAGCAGCTTTTGGGACAGCCCCCACTCCATTTGTTCAGGACCCACATGAAGGCCGAGATGCACATCTGCTGCATATGTGCATGGAGGCCTAGGTCCAGCCCATGTATGTTCTTTGGTTGGTGGTTCAGACTCTGAGAACCCCAAGGGTCCAGGTTAGATGATTCTGTTGGTCCTCCTGTAGAGTTCCTATCTCATTCAAGGCCCTCAGTTCTTCCTCCTATTTTCCTTAAGGATGCCTGAGCTCCATCCATCTTTCTGCATCAGCCTCTTGGTGGAGCCTCTCAGAGGATAACTTGTTCCTGTCTGTATGATGCAGAAGTCTAGTGGGGGTGGGGGAGAGGCATCAGAAGATTGGAGGTCCCCCTGGGATGGCAGGCTGTTCAGGGCAGCTTGGCTTGGCCCAGAGGACTCAGTCAGCAGGGAAGATGGGTGGGGACAGGAAAGGTTGCCTGTATGATTCAGGAGTCTGATGGAGATGGAAGGGAGGTGGCTGGAGAGGAAAGGTCCCTTAGGATAGCTTGCCTTGGCCCAGAGGAAATTTAGAGTGTTTAAAACAAAAACAAACAAAAATACCAACAATAAAACAAAACACAAAACAACAAAAGAAAGAAAAACAGTACCTGCATTAGGAACTTATAACTGATTATAATTCTAGCTCCAAGAGAATCTGACACCCTCTGCTGGCCTATGTCTGTACACACACACACACACACACACACACACACACACACGCAAACACACACATACAAATTAAAGTCTTTGAAAGTCAGTAAATAAATATAAGTCCAAGGAAACTATACTTTCATATCACATTAAAGTGAAACCTAGAATAGTATTGAAGTCAAATCCTGTACAAGAAAAAAGACAGTCCAGGAGTCTTTCCATGAACTACAATGGGAATTAATGCTTTTCCTACACAGAGAAAAACTAAACAATAGCCTGTTTTAAAATCAAGGAAAGATTTAAGAAACAGGCATAAATGAACATAACTCCCAATCAGAAGAATGCAGAATTGAGCTGACAGAGCTCAGCACAGAATGAGAAATAAAAATGTCACTTAAGGAATGACTCATGGCCAGAAAGCACAGGAGACTAGAAACAACATGGATAAAATATATTTAAAAAGACATAAAAGAACATGAGACAATGAAATACTAAAGATAGTTGAATAGACTACAATTTACAAATAATGGACACATCTACGCGAGGAAATGAAACTAACACTAAGTCACATCATTTATTAAAAGTATCTCCAAGATTGCGACTGAAGCAATGACCCGGGCGTTAAGAGCACTGGCTACTCTGCCAGAGACCAGTGCTCTATTTCCAGTACCATGTTGCAGCTCATGACCATTTGTAACTCTAGTCTCATTTGTAATGCCCTCTGATGGCCACTTCAGGCACTGGATATGCAGTTGGTGCACATACACACACACAGGCAAAACACTAACACCCATAATCAAAAAGCATCACGTTCCTGAAATAAGAAACTCAAACATAACCAAAAGGATACACGGAAAACACAAAATTATCAAACAAAATGATGAAGACTAAATCTAGTAAAACTATTAAAAGGGAGAAGGAAAAAGAATTAGCTCAAAGGGAGGAAGGAGAAAGAAGAAAGGTAAGAAAGAACTTGTGACTATCTAGAGCAGGGGTTCGCAACCATCCTGATGCTGTGACCTTTCAATACATACAGTTCCTCAGGTTGTGGTGATCCCCAGCCATAAAATTATTTTGTTGCTACTTCATAACCATAATTTTACTACTGTTGCAAATTGTAATAGGAATATTTGATATGCAGGATATCTGATTGTGCCCCTCAAAGGGGTCTTGACCCACAAGTTGAGAACCAGTGCTCTAGTTAGTGTAAGAGCTCTGAGAACATGAGCAGGGTATGTCCATACTGCACCCTGCAGTAGTTCTACATGGCTGACACAGTAAGACACCAGCATCTTCAAGGAGAAGATGGGTAAGAGGTCACAAGTCCAGCTAACTGCCTCCCAGAAGGACAGGCACAGACATACAGACATACTGTTATCAGCACTCAAGGACGTTGGGAGCAATATTTCCATGAGTCAGTTCAAAGGGAACTAATTATAAATTGGAGGACACTGATATAAGAATCCTAGGGACTATTACTTGCAAATGCCTAGATGACTTAAAGGGAAAGTGTGTGAAGAACTTCTCAATAACTGTGTTAGCTGTGGTGGGATTGTTATTCTGAGCCTGTTTATATATAATGGGGGATAAGGCAAATGAATGATGATAGTGCATTCTAATTATAAAATCTCCATAACTGAAACAAGTGGGATTTTAAATGTATAAGGAGATAGAGGCATAAAACAAAAGTTAAACAAGCAAATGCCACAGTCTGATTTTTTATTGGAGGGATTTACCTGTACTTCCAAGATATTCTATCTTCAACTTTATATATAATTAATTGAGCACACACACACACACACACACACACACACACACACGTATACACACACACACACACATACACACACAAGTTTAGAAAAATAGCTTTCTGATTCTATCTACAAAAGAGGCCCAACCCAATGAGCATCCCAGAAGCAACAAGCATCTTGGGTGCCCAGGCATTCACTTGGAAAAGATGCCCGATGGGAAGAACTGTGGCTGCTCAGAGAACGGCCACTTCTAGTTTGGAGGGCACAAAATGTCTCAGAATGTCTGGGGTTGCTGTGTAGTGCATGCCACAAGACTCATAAGCAATCTGAGGTTCCACCTGGCTAAAAATAGTACCACTGGAGCTTTTATGAGGAAAATAATGACAACAGATTGAAATTCAAATATATTTAAATGCACAAATTCTTAATAATATTAAGAAACCAGAGAGCACTTTCAGAGCACCGCAGCCAATCAACGCACCCTCTTGACAAAGGTTAAATACATGGCCGAGTTCAGGTGCAGGTTTAAATTCCCTTTGGCAGTGTATCACGCGTGAGCAAACAGCAGGTGGGACATTTCCCAGTAAAAGCTTCTCCAGCAGGAACTTAGGGACGATTCAAGTAAAATGAAATAAAGTAATGAAATGAAGTAATGCACACAAAGGTATTAATCTTTTTGAATAAAAAAGAATCACTTTATTGTAATGAACTCAAATGAAATCATGATATAGCTAGTTTAAGTCTGCCAGTGCTTCTCAACCTGTGGGACAAGAACCCCTATGGGGGAAGAATTGAATGACCCTTTTCACAGGGGTCACCCAAGGCCATCAGAAATCAGATATTTACATTAGCCTTTATAACAGTAGCAAAATTACCCTTATGAAGTAGCAACGAAAACAATTTTATAGTTGGGATTCACCACAACATGATGAACTGTATTCAAGGTCACAGCATCAGGAAGATTGAGAACCACTGATCTAGACATTACAGATCAACAGATGCTAGTATATAAGAACTATCAGCAGCCAGTGTGTGTTCGCTGCGGAAAGGATATATTTTACAGCTTTACCAAGGGGAGAGGATCTGACTGTGACCTCACCTTTGGCTAGCAGGAGAGGCAGGGTGGGGTGCACTATACCATGGGTATGCAGTCACCAGCATGCAGCTGTGGTTAACCAGGTGCAATGCCAAGCTTAAAGAACATTATTAAATGGCAAACAAGGCATGGAGAATAAGCCTTTGTATTTTAAGCATTTAAAGGAAATGCCTACTTCCTAAGAGAATGAGATTAAACCTGGCAAACTGTAATAATATTCAGCCATAAGTAAAAATGAAATCATGGAAATTTCAGGAAGATAGATGGACATAAAACTATATTAAGATCACCTAAATGCAGAATGAAAAAAATCCACATGTTCTCCCTCAAATGCAAAATTCTATCTTTCTTTCTTTCTATCTATCTATCTATCTATCTATCTATCTATCTATCTATCTATCTATCTATGTGCAGAGGTGCGTGTGTGTGCGTGCGTGTGTGTGTGTGTGTGGAAAGAGAGAGAGAGAGAGAGAGAGAGAGAGAGAGAGAGAGAGAGAGAGAGAGAGAAAGAGAGAGAGAGAGATGGCATTTGGAAAGAGACAGCAGAGAGGGTAATATGATGTGGCAAGGAATGACAGAATGAAGGTAAAAGGCATATAAATCATGAAAAAGGCTATAAAGCCATTTCTTTCTAGTTTCAGCTCCTTCATAGATTTTTACATGAGGATAAGTGAATAAAAACATATTAACACTGGAAACATAAAACCACCAGCTTTAAAATGGCCATCTTGGCTGTATAGAAATGTACTGAGATCCTGGAGTTTGAGTTTAGGCAAGTGTTTCCATGGCAGACTTAAATTAGCTATGTCATGATTTCATTTGAGTTCATTACAATAAAGTGATTCTTTTTTATTCAAGGAGAATAAACCTTTGCTATCTATGGACACAAACTGGAGTGACTGATTATCTGTAAAGTAACAAGACATATGAGCACAAACGTTATCACAAAGGTTAACCTCATAGGAAATGAAGTGTGGAGATTACACTGGGACAGACGGCCATGTGGAGGAGCAGGCAGATTCTGTTTCCTGACTTGTGTATACGTGTGATGGGTGTAAAGATGCTGGGTGTGAAGTTGCTAGGGTGTGAGGATGCTAGGGTGTGAAGATGTTAGGGTGTGAGGATGCTAGGGTGTGAAGATGCTAGGGTGTGAAGATGGTGGGTGTGAAGATGCTAGGGTGTGAAGATGCAGGGATATGAAGATGCAGGGTGTGAAGATGCAGGGTGTGAAGATGTTAGAATCTGAAGATGCTAGGGTGTGAAGATGCTGGGGTGTGAAGATGCTAGGTACTGTATCCCATCCCAAGTCCACAGTCTTAATACAACAAGGCTTCCAATGTGACAATAGTAAGAGGGAGGACTTAAGGGAAATGATTCAAGAATTGGATTAGTGCCCTTTTATAAAAAGAAAAAAAGAGATAGCCTTGTTCTCCCTACCATGTAGGGGAACCAGTGGGGTGTGAGACAGCCTCACAGGGAACTAAATTGCCAGGCGCCATGATATCCGTCATCCATAGCCATGGGAAATCCATGCTTGCTGACCAAGCCATCTAGTCTATGCTGAGTCTGTTTTGCTTTGCTTTATTTTTAGCAGTCCACCTACAACCTCTCCTCATTAAGTTCACATTTGTTGTGTTGAAACACACACACACACACACACACACACACACACTGCACATTTATATTCAAACAAAGCAGTTAGACAAACAAAGCACCCATCCAGGCCCTTACCTGTGCCTTGGCCAACTTCTTTTCCAGGAGGTCGCGTTCCCGCTCTGTCTGCTGCAGACGCTTATTCAGCTCTACAATGTCTCCCTTGAGTGATGCCAGGGCTGCCAAGTGGAGCTGTGGAGGCAGAGGAAAGGGACACACAGTCAGACAAGCTCATGTCCTTCCCTTTCTTCCTGTGATTAGCCATGCCACCCAAAAGGTGACACTTCCAGGAACGGTAGCACAATAATCTCAGGAACGAGAGACAAGAGTTAGGGTCTTACACACGCTGGTTATATGGGCACGACATGGTCACTCAACACACAATGGGAAAATCCATTCATCTGAGGGGCAGAACCAGAATTAGATGGTAAATTCAAGGCAGGAAGTGCAGCTGTTTATTCTAAGTGAGTTTCCTGTGTTACTTGGGTGACGGTGATAGCTGAGATGGGACTGCCTGATTCAACACAACGGACAAGGACTGCAGCCTGGGCAGGAGGCTGAGGCAGGAAGATGGCAAGTTTGAGGCCAGTCTGGACTACATAGGGAAGTCCTGTCATAAATAAAACAAAATTAATTAAAACAGAAGAAAAAAGCTACAGGTGCAATAGACTCAAAGAAAGGGGGGAGGGGGAAGGCTGGATACGGCCCAGTGGTGAAGTGCTTGCCGAATATATAGGCAAACTTCTCCCCCCCCCCAAGAGAAAGAGAGAGAGAGAGAGAGAGAGAGAGAGAGAGAGAGAGAGAGAGAGAGAGAAAGTGTTTTATTAGCAGGCTCTTCATCTAGTGGGGCTGTTGATTTCCTTATTACGGACTCCTTCCTCACCAGTTAGCCTCAACTGCCTGAGTATGTGCTTCCTATAAACCAATAGACTCTTACTGAGAAACACAGTCAGATTTCTAATGTTACGCTGTGCTCCAAAGAGCAAACCTGCACCCACCCAGACCCCATTCCCCAGCCATCTCCATCAGGTTAGTAGAAGCTGCAATGGAAGTTCTTCAGGAGATTTTAAGAGGGGGGTCGAGGCAAGCGCTATGATCAGAATCTGAACTCTGTCTTCTGAATACAGGATTTGGCTGCACAGGCTCCTGCCCCAGCTGGGGATTCTCTGGCTCTCCAGGCCAGAGATGGGAGAACTACAACACACAATCAAACACACCCACCTCTGCCCCCACCTCAGAGGCAACACCCAGAAGCCTTTGCCTGCTCAAGCATCGCAGGCACCTGCCTTCCCTTGGTAGCCTGGGCATCCCCCAGGCCAATCGCCCCGGCCCCCCACACCACCCCAGTGCTGTGTAGCTAGAATTGGAATCTTAACAAGTTCTTCCTCTTGTAGGCATTCTGTAGCCTCCCCCAGGACTTAATGAGAGTTAAGAACAGACGAGTTCACAAAGGATGACACAGTCTGGCAGAATAGAGTTCAGCGCTCAAGGTCACCTGCACTTCAGTTTCTGCACCCCGCTCGACTGTGTCAGAGGTGGGCAGCCGCTTCAAAGAGCTTACGCTCCTTAGACTCCCAACAGCAGCGCGACTAACTTAATTGCGCACAGGCCACAAACAAACAGATCAATCGCTGATTCGAAACCAGGAACGCTTGAAATTTAAAAAGGAAATGCCAAGCAATCTGCTGGCATTTGCGTCTGGGGTAGGGCGAGGGCCCCTCTGAAAAGGTCACTCTGCCGTTCAGATACAAGGTTTATGTGACGGTTTCTTAGCACAAATACCACTTCGCTCCCACTATACAAGCTTTTTGAGATTTGTTTGGAGTTGGGTGACAAGAAAGATTCAGTCCCTTCAGTGTCTGGGGTCATTTGCGAAGACCCTCGGCATCAACACTGGCGTGTTATCTGATGGCGTGGTCCTTGGAGAATATACACCACCTAATCCCTGGTGAGGATTATCAAACACACCGAGGCTTGACATGTGCTTTAAGAGACACAGGTGTAGACAGGAGGGTCCCAACTGAGAGCCTGGTCCGCTTCCTACCTAGCTCATTCTCTTACATCTGGGGCCGTCAGCAGGGTTTGGGAGGATGAAAACACAAAGCCGGAATAGAATACTACTGCCCCTCCCTACAGTGTCAAGAACTGTCACATAGGGAGACACACAAAGTAGCTAATTCCGCCAAAGCCGCACCAGAAGGATCCAGAATAGGATCTTACTGTTGGGGACACTGCTGGGCTGGGTGCCCAGATACTCTTTTTGTCCCCTTGGCTCTCTGGGCCACAGCATGTACACAGGGAAGACACATACCTCTCCACCCCAGATGGAAGACAGGTCCCAAAGAGTTTTCTGAATTCGATGGTACCATCGACAGACAAATATGAAAGAACAGGTTCATAGGCATAGTTTCTATGGGCCTCCAAATTACCAAACCTTTGTGCTGGACATTAACTTTGTGACCCCCCCCCCATGGTGCTTCACACACTGGAGTGCTCTGAAGTCAAGGAGAGCAAGGGCAGGTCCTCTGGAGTCACTTCCTTAAGGCCTCCCTCACACAGCCCAGGACACCACAAGCATGGCACAGCACTCTGCTACCCTACACAAGACTGTACATGACAGTAATTTTTAGGAGTTCTTTTTTTAATGGATAAAAAGTTTACTTAAAAGGAATTTTCATGCATGATAAAAGAAATGACTTGTAACCAAACTATAAACTGGAAGGGACCTTCTAATGGATGCCCCGTGGGCTCCGGGCGGCTCTAATTTGTTCTCAGTACTTTTAATCCAGCGAATACTTTGTAAAGAAGAGGTTTTTTTGTTTTTGTTTTTGTTTTGTTTTGTTTTGTTTTGTTTGTTTTGTTTTTTGTATTAAGGAAACAATAGAAAGCCAGGCAGGAGCATAATAACTAAAAAGACTTGTTTTCTTTTCTGTCTCAGTCCACGTTCCCACCCCTGCCCTTTGGACAGAAAGAAGACAGAATAAAATGTGTTCATTATTGTCCCTTTCTCAGCAGAGGTACAGAGGACAGAACTGCCAGCAGGGGTCCCCTACCTAACCCCCACAGCCACGTACATTCTTCTCTGCCAGCCCCCTTTAAAGTTTACAGTGACAGAGAGGCTTCTCGGATTAAATCCTTCATAGGCCATCCTGGAGCTTCTACCTGGTGGCAGCGTAGACAACAGCATACGGCTTGATTCTGACACTTCCTGAGGCTTCGGAGTCAAGCCTCTTAGTTCTCTGTGAAATTTAACATTTTTATTTAATTTATCACCATCATCACCACCACCACCACCATCATTATCATCACCATCATTGTCATCATCATATTTGTACCTGTGCACGTGTGCACAGGTGAGTACACGCCAAAGCACATGTGGGTGCAAGATCAGAGGAAAACCTTCAGGGTTTGGTCTTCTCTTTCTACCGTGGTGTCTGGGGTTTGAACTTGGGTTTTCAGGTTTGTGCGGCAAGCGCTTTTACCTGCTGGGCCATCTAGTAGTCCTGTCTTTGAAATGTTCACAGGGAGCCTACGCAAAGCTGATGTAGAATCTTGTCGCTGTCTGCATGCATTTGGGTTTAGGGCATATATTCTCATGTTCCTAGAGATAAAAGCTGCGGATTCTCTAGGTTATTTCTGAGCTGGCTTCCCTCTCTCTGTGCTGTGAGCACCCAAATGTAGCTGTGCCCCCTGGAAACTTGGCTGTTAGGTAACTGTCTGTTCCATGAGTAGAACTAGCCATAAGGACGAGCTAGCTTAACCTCTGACAGCTAAGGTGTTCAGCCCAAGGGCCCAAGGGAGGGCTGAGCAGACAGACTCCTGCAGGTTTCTCTACCACACTAAGGGGATGAGCAGTCCCTTACATTATCAGCCAGGAGACAACCAGCTTCATACCCTTGGAGATGCCCTTGGAATCTATCAGCTCTCCAATGTGACGAGTGGTCTCTGGGGATACGTACCTCTACTCTGCTATTACTAACAGCAAAGCTGCAAACATAAGCCTGCTCTGTCGAGCTAACCCCGCATCCTCTGATAGCAATGCATTAGGATCATCAACATCCAGCTCTTGTGCCTAGTCCATTTGGCTCTGCATCTGACATCTATCTAGCTCATCTTTCTAGGACTTGGGGCTCTGAACAGCCGAGTCATCAAAGGGCCAAAGACTCCAGCAGCACAGTAGAGGTGGAAGGCTGTGTCACGTGCAGCATCTGTTTTCAGTGTGAGGACCGCTAGATACCTCTTACCATAGGCTGTGCTGTGTTGGGGTAAGCCCATCCAGGGTGTACTTTGAGGGTGTCTGCTGGAATCAAGAGGTACTTGTGTAAACTGTGTCATTCACTATCAGAATGCCTCTGCTTCTGTCCCACTGTGGGCTAAAAGAATTTCTAGTCTGTCCTCACTCTACCGCTGGTCCTCTATTTAATGGCGCAAATTTTGAGCTTACATGTTAGGGAAGGTGATGGGCAATGCCAACTCTTCCTTTCACACAGTGACCTCTTCATTTAAAGGGTAAGAGACAAGCATAACTAACCTTACATCAACACACAATGTTGGCGGGACATTCTCTTCCCACACTTCATCTTCTTCCATCATATACTGTGCATATAGCATCTTGATTAATTCCCACATGGTAATGCTGTGAGATAGACATTATCTCTTCTTTGGACACTAAGGAAATTGAAGAATGGAGGTTGGGTAGGAAAACAGCCCAGCGGCAGAGAGCTAAGGAACCCTAGCTTCAAGGCTACTCCACTGTGTACTTCGCTAAAGCTCCAGCTTTGGCGTGTTATTGCTCTCTTGCCTTTGAGACACCTAAACATTCATGTCCATCTACACATATGAGATTGGATGGAGGAGGGGTATCTGTACTGGGTCGCGGGGCATGTAGAGACAAGACTTGCGTGTTACTCTCCGATGGGAGCAGGGAGTGGATGCTTTCCAGTGACATCCATGAGGTACTTAGCTGGGTATGGGATCCAGGGAGTCTCCTTGTCTTCTAATGCTCCTGTTTTAAGTATTGGCAAATGGGCTTGTAATACCATGTCTCTAAGACTCCTTTGGGCTTCAATGTGGCAGCACAAACACCTTGCATGTCCACTATCATTGACTATAGCGAATGACCAAACATGTCCCAGCTGTCCTTGCAGGGAGCCAGGAGGAGTGCACAGGAAAGCAGCTTCACTCCTATACCCCTCCTGGGCCATCCACGCTGCAGGACCTCCAATTCAGACACACAAAGAACAAAATTCCTGGTACAAGGGCAGTGCTCCCAGCCAGATGGATACAATCAGGCCCGTGTGGAGGCTTTCTATTTGCTGCTAGGATTCCAGCTAGGGGCACCTGCTGTGTAGTATTTTGAGAAAGGCTGTTCAGTCTTGAAACTTAAAACTCATTAAGCATCATCTACAAGATTGCACACTGCATGCAAATCACTTCCTGCTGCCCTTGGTCAACTCAGAAAGCAGTAGCCTTTTTCTCTTTCCAATTTCCCTGCTGATTCCATTGGCAGGTCCATGGCCTCTGAGTTACTTGTAGAACCTCAGTTAAAAGTCAGTTCTCGGAAAGCCCTTTCAATATGGAAGTACCAGGTTACCATCAGGTAAGGGTGTGCTATACAGGTGATGGTGGAAAGGTACCTTTCCAGGGTCTGGGTACCACCTGTGAAGGCAGGCATACCAGTGTCCCCAGATCCCTTGTAAAACCGCATTTCCCTACTAACAGCTATGCCTCTAACATACTAGCAGTTTTGTTTATTTTAACCATAAGATATTGGACTATAAAAAAATCTGATCAATAGGGTATTTATATCTACATTTAAAATGTATTCTAGCTATAACTATAACTATTAAATATTAGCAACAGTATTCTCCACTAAATAAATTTTGTCTTGTTTTTTTTTTTTTTCATAAGGACACAAAATTAAGTGGTATTCAAAGACTTTTAGAAACACATTCAGACAAAATGATACTGCAATAGGCAGGCAGTCCCTGCTTACATTTCAAGGTGGCTGTGCCCTAATGACACATCATGGAGGGGATAAGGATACAGCAATTAAGGCCAGCTAATCAGGGAACATGAATATTTCAGCGCACACTAAATACAAATGTGATGCCCGGGGCAGAATACCCCCCACCCCTGCAGAGAAGCGCATGAACATGAGTAACAGAGTTTCTCGACAAGAACTGCATTGTTCATAAATTTTTATATCGATCCAATTTAGCAGGTATTGAATTCCCCATTCTAGAGAAAACCAAGTATTTTAATGGTGCAGCAGTCAATAAACTCCACAGATCAGAATAG
The DNA here is from genome assembly GCF_900095145.1 of Mus pahari. Lineage (NCBI taxonomy): Eukaryota > Metazoa > Chordata > Mammalia > Rodentia > Muridae > Mus > Mus pahari. Next base: position 39,367,773 of record NC_034604.1, read on the forward strand.
GCCAGTGTAATTTTATGGTGACAGCTGAAGCACTCTGAAGGACCCTGGGTTTTTTTTTGTGGAAGGAAAACAATGTCTTTTCCTGGGGAAAGCAGGTGAAGGTTTGGAGAGCACGTGTCTGCACATCTGCACACATGCACACAAAACACACACAGGGCTTCTTCACTTGTCACTCAAGATACATGCTTCCAGACTTTCAATTAAAGTATTGGGACAGATGTGATGCTGATTATTCAAGAATTCAGGACAATTATTTCTAAATGTATTTCCAGCTTCTTAAAGATACCTTAATGTGCATTATTTCATTTAAATAAAGCACTCGTCAAAGGCTTGCTGCCAGGACATGCCCCCATTCTAGACAAGGCACAGGCAAGTCCTGGCTGGCTTGACTTCCCTGAGGCATGCTGACAGATAGGCCACTGCCCAGATCCTTACTATAGCTAATTCAAAGCCTCTGGCCAGAGGAGAGGAGACAGACTTCAACTCTACCCCTAGCTGGCTCTTGAGCAGCCTTACTGATAGCTTCAGAGAAAGGGAGAGGACAGAAGAGGAGAAAGGATTAGGATTCAAATTCTCTCTCTTGGCGAAGGACCTTAACCTAGCCAGTGTCATCCAACCCTGAGCTCAGAACAGGAAGAATATTGGAAAGAGGAGTGTGTAGGCAACGAAGGAGAGCAGCAGAATAATGGACGAGGTTATACAAAACCTCATCCTTGGGGAACATATCTGAAGCCTCACTCTGCTCAACTGTAAATGGGTACAATGCTGATGCATGCAGAGCTCTAAACTGCATGCAGAACCCAATGCTGCAGGTAAATGTCTGGACCACAAAGCCAGCTGCCAAACGGTTAGAGCCATAGCTGTGACCACTGTGGCCGTCCTGGCCATGCGACTTCCTTCTATCTCCTAAAAGGTGTCAAGATAAAATTGGACTTTGAAGGCACTAGTAGGTCAATCTCCTGTCTCCTACTTTTACACAATCCCTGGTTAAGCAACCAAATTGACTCTCTTCCACAGGGTGACCTAGATCACACCAATCACAGTCATCTATACTCTGCCTTTCAACACATGGAGTTGAATCACAAGCTCCCTGTCCCACTGGGTGGGCAGGTAGGCAGGAAGGCAGAGCGCAGCACAAGAATCCTTGACAGCCTGAGAAGAGACATTGCCCCACCACACCTAGTCCACACCCCACTTCCTGCCTGCTCCTGTCTTTTGAGGGGAGATCCTCAAAACATACACACCAGCCTCAAAAGGAGCTACCACATACAGTATCTCAAAGACAAAAGAGAAATGAAGAATGTACTGTAATCCAGGACACAATGGTCTGTTCATAACAGTAAAAACAAAAGGTGAGCTGAAAAGCTGTCACACACACTGGAGGCATNAGGCTGACACATATAACACACATACACACACTATTATGAACACACATACACAATAACTTGGTGATTATTATTTCATATAGGAATGCAACATTCCTCTGATTCTTCTGACCATCCCCATCTATCTTCCATTGACCACGAGAGACAAGTTTTCCCTTTAATTACTTTCGTATTTCTTTTTCACAGGATTTGGTGGTATCTGACATGGATTTGGTGCAGTTTTTGGTTTGGGTGAATGATTTTACCATGAGTGCTCTGTGGTGGCAGAAATATCAGGGGTCTTGGAACCAGCCAGTGGACAAGACGGACAATGTTTATTGGATGAATAAATTGAGACAAAATTAAAACCCAAAGGAAAAAAATATACATTCTCCTTACTCACACTACTTACAGATCATATGATGTATATAAAATCTGACAGGTTTTTTTGTACAAATACACTTACTATAGCATGTATAAAACAGAAATATAGAACACCTTTTTGTCTAAAATATATCTACTTGCAAGTCTGCAATAAGTGCAAGCAACCAGACTGCCTTTGCAAGGTGTTCAGGTAGCTTTTTCCTGTCCTTCTCTCTGACCCCATGAACATAGTTACTTTCCTTGTCCCTATTTACTAAACATTCTGGAGAATATAAATAAGCCTACATGTTACCACTGCCCTCTATAGAGTGTATCCAGCGAGGTACAACACTGTTAGGAAGCTCTTATGTTCTCTCTTTGATGTCTAAAGAAGGGAGAGACTATGATGCAGAAAAGGGCATCCTGAAGTTTATAGCCAAGCAAATGCTGTTCTACCTGGAAGGAGTCAGTTCTTGTGAGTGAGCCATGCACCCACCAAACCAGGGATCCCCCTCCCCCATCTGCCAGTACTAGTCTAGCCAGGGCCTATGTGCTTCTCAATCCCTTGCTAAATCCCAAAGCTGTCAGAGCTGCAGCTCCATGCAAGCGAGCCACAGAAGCCTGCGGTTTATGACTGGCTAGACAGCATTCCAGCCCCTTTCCTTGAGGAGTGCTTCTCCCATGAAGCCAGCCTCTCCTCCCACTTTGTATCTAGAAACCACAACACAACAGCAATTTGGACAGGCATGCAACAGCTCAGCATTATTTTAACACACAGCACGGACCCTCCCTTCTCTCCTCCACTTGCATTTTATCCTTTACAGCCTTGCCAGTGTACATGCACTCTTACGGAATGATTTTCTTCTTTTTTTCCATCCTCTTAGTACCCAGGCCAACTCTGAAGTTAATAGAGTAGGCACAGTAGCAGACTTTACTGATTGTAGGTGAGACAGCAAAAGGCACAGAGAAGACTCCTAAATCTTCACTATTCAGCTGTGAAGAAACAAAGTAACAAGAGCATCCTGGGGAAGGCTCAGGAAAGAAACACTGTGTTGGGCATGTATATGTATCAGTTGTTTCTGACTTTATCTGAGTAAGGGGAATCCCTGAATTCTAGCCAAGAACACACAGCAGTCAACAAGTGCAAACAAGCTTCTTCCAGACCCACTATCAGCCATGGTGACAGAGCCATGACAAGATGCTCGTCCCTCACATAGTTTTTGAATGGGCTCATTTGCTGTCAAAAATTCTTCTGTAGTTATTCAGAGGTAAAAAGCAAAGGCTCAAGGGAGGGTTACCTATTTTCTGAGGCTCATGAAGCCAGCCTGACCATTAGATAAAACTTGCCACAGCAAAAGAGGTCCATGGTGTCCCTGACTTCCTGCCATGCCTACCCTGCCTAGCCTTACCTTCTTGCAGATGCAGCAGCAGAACGCAAACACAAGGGATCACTAAAGTTGTTTCAATTTGTTTACTGAGGGTGGGGAAAAAGGTAAAGCATTCTACACTATTCTAGACTGTTTAGAAATAGAGTAGTCCCAACCTAGATAAAGATAGGAAATGAAAGTCTAAATGCAAGAATAGTGAAGAGAAATACTCTAGTTACAACTAAAAATAAGGGCTCAAACTTTTTTTTCCATTTAATTAGGTATTTATTTCATTTACATTTTAAATG
>NC_034604.1:39374094-39463683 GCF_900095145.1 Mus pahari
TCTGAGGAAATCTAAAGCATCATCAGATCCTTCTACAAAAGGCTATACTCAACAAAACTGGAAAACCTGGATGAAATGGGCTCAAACTTTCGAGCTGAGCCCCAGCATGGAGAAATTCCCACTGTGAATCACTAGATCCAGGACAAGAAGCAGAGGCTTGAGAGAACTTTTGCCTGATACACAGGAGGAGGCTCTTCGGGCCCAAAGAGTTACCACAACACAAAGTTCTGAGATGCTAATTATGAGGCGGTATTAGTGAAGTCACGGTTTAAATGCAAAGCTAATTCAGAGGTGGATAAATGGGATTACGAATCTGAAACCTGACAGTGGGTCTGCCCACCCATCTCAGGGCAGACAGCGCCACATTCAATGATAGCAAGCTTAGTTCTGGGCTCCCAGGAAAGCATACCAAGTCTGAAGGAGATTATTCTGCTTCAAGGGGAAGGAGGGAGGACAAATTAGCACTAGCTGTCAAGCACAGGTTGAACTCCAAGTACTAGCAGCCTAGGCAGCAAGAGATAATGGGTTTACATTTCAACATGAAGGCTGCAGGCTGACAGTGAGGCTCATTATGCCTTAGAAGGGAGGCAGGGCTATGGAATTACTCTCCTGGAAAACCTTTCCAGACAGAGGTGAATCTCCTTTTCCTGCGCTAATGTGGGTTCAGTCTTGCCTGGGAGTTTATAGAACGCAGCCTCTTGGAATCCATTCCAGTCTGATGGCTCTCTCATTTTACACCAGCATGCACTGGGGCAAAAAGCTAAGTCAGCAAATAGAGCAATTGCAGAGGGCATTTCTTGGCATGTGAAAAAGAAAACCAGAGGCCATAGCACTCTAGCTTTCTGTCTTCCCTTCTCATTCAGTCCTGGTAACTGTGACTCCTCACAGTAATGGGAACATGCTTCATTTCCCGATGTGTAGCAGCCAAGACCTGTGGTGATGACATATCTGCAGGGCCTGAGACTACACAGAGAATGGCAGCAACAGAGATGGGCATTAATTCCAAGTGATGGACACCGGAAGGGATAGCATCCCTTCCTCTAGGCCACCGGGCTGGGACAGAAAAAGTAAAGAGAACCAATGCCTTAAACTCGAAATCAAATGTCTGGATCCTTTACAGTCTTAGCATATTTCCCCCTTCCTGGGACAGAGAAACTGGATCTAGCATTATCGACTTGCATCTCTCAATAACCATCTTAAAGGAACCTCAAATCATTCAAAAGTTGTCCATGGACCCAAGATTTTGAAAGTTAATAAGCGAACCTACCTTATTCTGGGAATTACATTTTGGGGTGAAATTTTATATTCACCAAAACCATACAAAATCATCAAGTCGTTTCCAGGAGAAACAGCCACCGAGTTTCCCTGTGACACATTTCACACACCTGGTACAGTAGTGAGAGGATGTTAGCCATAGCAAGCTTACTTCCAGCTTATTTATGTTGTGCCTATTCATCACCATGGCAACCAGGGAGTTTTAAGGTATTCATACCTACACACACAGCCTTAAGATTTTGCTAAAAAAAAAAAAAAAAAAAAAAAAAAAAAAAAAAAAAAAAGAAAAAGAAAAAAGGTGCTTTTTCGCATATAAATTCCAGGTGATAAGCATATTTTCACATTCATTTAGTTTTATATCACCCCATCATGTGANCATTTCACACACCTGGTACAGTAGTGAGAGGATGTTAGCCATAGCAAGCTTACTTCCAGCTTATTTATGTTGTGCCTATTCATCACCATGGCAACAAGGGAGTTTTAAGATAGTCATACCTACACACACAGCCTTAAGATTTAGATAAAAAAAAAAAAAAAAAAAAAAAGAAGTAGAAGAAGAAAAGAAAAAGAAAAAAGGTGCTTTTTCGCATATAAATTCCAGGTGATAAGCATATTTTCACATTCATTTAGTTTTATATCACCCCATCATGTGACCTGTTCTTTGAAACATTCTGGGGAAAACAAAAAAAACAAAAACACTTGAACTTCATTCCCCAAGACAGCCAATGGGTAGAGACTCAGAGACATGCATTTTTAAAAGGTTGGTTAAAAATATGGGCTATTTTCCATAGAAATATGTTTTTAGAGAATGTTAGATAATAAGTATAAAACTAGACATGGGGAGCATGTCTATAATCACCCAGGATGAGGCAGGGGGACTTTGAGTTTGAAGGTAGTCGAAGCTGCATAGTAAGGTCCTGTCTCAAACCAAAGAGGAAACACACATATGGTGTAAATCGTAAATTATGTCCCATGGTGAAATGAATTCTAGAACACACTGGATGCAAAATAACATAAATTGTGGGCACAGGGAACAGCAAGCCAGGCTTCCCAAATATGCTTGTGGTTCTCCTTTGATTAAAGCACTCCTAGTGGATAGGCATGAAGCAAACAGATCTGGGGTGAGGAAGGGAGAGGAAGGGAGTGTGTGGATGCACAATGGATTTGGCTACCAAGTTCTTTTCCTGGCCTATACATTTTATGTCTTACAGTGTGCAAGACAAAGGGCAAGCAGAACGCACACTGGGCCATGGGAAAGCATCTCCCCAGGCAGCGATGGCCTCTGAACACTCTGCAGGGGACTCAGTAGAAGCAATCGAAGATGGTATGCGCTGAGCAATGAAGGCCAACAGAAACAAGGAAAAGTCCGCTTCCCTCCGCTCTCCTTTTCCCCAGCTCCCGCGCTCCAGAACATCCCAGGAGCCTCCATCACGGAAATGTTGGCACGGTCACATTCCCAGACCCGCGGTATTCTGTCGGAGCCAGGGAGGAAAGAGGAGATACCAATTTCTCCTCGGTGAGAAATAAGGAGGGAGAGAGAAGGAAATGAACCGGAGGGGGAGGGGACAAGCACAGCAGATGGAAATGCCATATATACACTCTGACAGCCATTCTTCCAGAAGCCAAGAAACCCAGAAGGAGAAGGAAAAACATGGAAATGGCAATGAGCAGAACAAGGTTTAAAGAGCAAAAGAGTCCCTTTGAAAGACATTCTCTTACAGGTCCCCCCCCCCCCGCCCCGTCCCCAGTTGTGTCAAATCCTTGAATGTCATCCTCACACCTATAAGCAGAAATGGCAAGCATCTTGAAAAGAATACTCTCATCCAGATCCTGTCATACTGCTCAGGTACAGAAGTAAGGGCTTCAGTGTACAAGTTCAGAAGTTCTCTATGGGCTATAGTGCCTGTGGGGGGACACAAGGGAGGGAGGTGGCTGCTGCTGCTTCTGCCTCTCTCTTCCTCCTCTTCTTCTCCCCCCTGCCCCACCCCCAACAATGGTTCTCTGTGTATCCGAGAGCTAGCTCTTAGACCAGGCTGGTCTCAAACTCACAGAGATCCACCTGCCTCTGCCTTTGAGTGCTGGGACTAAGGGTGTGCACCACCTCCACCCTTCAAGGGCAGGCTTCTTAACATGTACTGACTTCCACTCCTGTGTTCAGCTGCCTTCTGAAGTTGGATACCCTAGGGGGAAAAAATGAAAAGTTATGCAACCAGGCTCTCCTAAGTGAATGTTTTGCAGGAACAACCGGAGGGCTGTCTTGAAAAGAAACCGCCTCATTTCTTTAATAGTAGCTATTCAAACAGAAAGAGGCAATTTAGATACTAGCCAGCAATATGTGCAAGATTGGCACAAATAATCCAATTCTATTCTGTTCCAGCTATTATGCGCTGCCCAACTTCAGTCTGGCTAAATAGAGTATTTTCTCCTAAGATGATAAGCACCTGACTCTTCAGCTACAGCCACAATGATAGCCACAATTACTCAGGTAAACCACACACCTCAAACTCTGCTACGAATGTCATAGGATTTTTAGCAAAATGCACAAAGGATTCTCTGTTTGTTGTTATTTGTTTTCCAAGAACAGGAGCAAAATCTTCATGGGCAGAAGTAGTTAATGTGAGGAGTTGGAGAGATGATAAGGTGGATAAAGTGTTTGTCACAAAAGCTTGATGATCTGAGTTGGATCTCCAGAATCAACATGAAGATGGACAGAGAGGCCAACTGTACAGAGCTGTTCTTTGACTTCCACATATGATGTATTTTGGGACATATGCACCTGCATAAAACACATCATATATAGATACACACACACATGCATGTATGCATGTGCACACACAGACACACAGATGTACATATACATGCATACACACATGCACACACATACAAGACGATTTTTAAAAAGAGAATTAACATGGTGTCTTATTTTGTCCTTTATGTCATAAGATTTAAGTGGTTCTTTTATTCAAGATTTCATCTTCTTCCTTGTCTTTGATGGACTGACTTTCTGTTCCAAGGTGGAATCATGTTTCTCCTGTAGAATGAGGGAGTATACTTTTTTTCTATTTCTCAAGTAAGAAGTTACACTTCTGAAAAACTCACAATTGCTTATATGAAAGGGAGCTTCACTTCTCCTTTGGTGTCCATTGCTAAATTACCTCAGTGCCCAGTGTGTCTCTGAACACACCTATTTCTTTATCTGTCCTATGTGTGCTAATATTGACTCTACCCCAATTCCCAGGGACATGGAAGTCTGAGGGGGCTTACCTAAGTGTTGTATTACATGCTTGTTGAAAATGTTACACGGCACATTACAGGTCACAGCTGCACCTGACTTTCTACAGTTACCCAGATCACACTTTAGTATGCTTGCCTTTGTTTATAAAATCTAATAAGAAGTCATGTCACTGCTGGGCATAGTGATGAACAACATTAATCCCAGCACTCGCAGGGGCAGGCAAATTTTCTGTGAATAGACCCAGCTTGGTCTACACAGTGAGTTTCAGGCCAGTTGTTGCTACATAAAGAGATAGCAAAACCAACCCCCCAAAAGTGTCATGTTAGGGACTGCAGTTCCTCTGTGAACCTGTTTCTACTTAAGAGTGCAAGCAATTGTATCTGGGGTGCTTTGCTCTACAAGCACCTTCAGGGATGCTGAACTTTAAGGGCATTTCGACCCTGATGCTCAGATCCAGATACTTCCAGACCAAGTGCTAGCAAGAACTCTAAGCTTGGAGGGTGAATGTTTGACTCTCCATGGGTTTTCTGCATCAGGAACTCCACTGAAGTACTGGATAAATGTGTTTCCAAAGACTGGGCATTAACAACCCTGGATGTATGTATGACCAATTTCTGTTTTGTGGGGAGAGTCTGGCCATGTCTTGAACAGTTAGCCAGACTCCTACAGCCAGCATAAAACATCTAATCACAACTACTACATCCTGAAACAAGTTTGCAAAGCATGTCCACAGCATGGTATGAGATAATTTCTAGTCAGATAAGGAGCTTTTCCCTGGAGCAAGGAAGAAGAAGAAAACTTAAGATGTTTTATCACTCCATCCCCACTGGCTTGCATCTTTACCCCCAAATTTATCAAACTTCCTTCGAGCAACCAGACAACAAAGACCAAAATGCATAAATAAGCACAAGGTAGAAACCCAGGTGGGCAGCTCAGTGTCACCTATCACTGCACAGGTAGTTACTGGGTAGCTCCCAAGAACAAGTAAAGGACTCTCCAGATACTGTGCGGTTTCTAGGCACAGAAAGCTTTAAAGACATCTGGTCTGCTTATCACAATGGAACTCCTAAAGCTGGATATTTATTCTGTCCCAGGAAACCACAGATGAGGAAGGCCCCAGACCCTCTCTTCCCTATAACCCATCTTATAGTCCTTGTACAGTCATCAATGCAGCAGCATTGTGACCTTGGAAAAGTAAGACGCAAAGCCATCTGAATGCTAAGGAAGGAAAGGAATTAAAATCCTAGGAGAGAATAGCTAATACAGTTTGTCCAAGTCCAAGAATGGGAAGATCATAGAGACATGACAATGGACAGCTCATACCAAGAGAACACTATTCAGTTCAAAGAAACAGCATTTGCCTTAACACTGATTGTGCTGGTTTGAATGAAAATGGCCCCCCCATATGTAGTGTCGTTAGGAGGTATGACCTTGCTGGAGGAAGTGTGTCACTAGGGATAGGCTTTGAGGTTTCAAATGCTCAAGCCAGGCCCAGGGACTCTCTCTTCCTGCTGCCTGTTGATCTGGATATAGAACTCTCAGTTCCTTCTCCAGCACCACGTCTGCCTATGTGTCACCATGCTTTCTGCCATGATGATAGTGGACTAAACTTCTGAAACTGTAAGCCAGTCCCAATTCAATATTTTAGTTTACAAGAGTTTCTTTCCATGGTCATGTGTCTTTTCACAGCAAAAAGACACTCATCAAGTCCCCTTTGGTCACTTGAGACAGCTGGCAAGCTTCTGTGCCTGTGGCCACCAAGCAATGCAAGTAAGCAGTCAGGCCAACAGTTCACCTCTTAACATTACTTAATAGTCTAGGTGAGATTTAGATTCTAGTGTGTTTCGTCCTCCCTTCCATTGCCCTTGGCCACAAGGTGCTATTTCCCATAGCTACATAGCTAGGAAACTCTTACTTTACCTTGCACATGGCTTCCCCTTTGAAACACACTTGTTCTGTTACAATGGTAGTGGAAAACTGTGTAGTTTTTCTACCTCTGAAACTAATAGTGTAGAACCAACTAAGCTACAGAAAGCAAGAGACTACTTATGGTCAAATGCACCTCTCTACTCAATGTGTCTGATGGGCTGAAACTTAGCTAATAACCAATTAAGCCAACCGCTAGAAGAATGAACAATTTTCCTTCCTATAAAATCTTCCAGTCAGGAAGTGCTGAGGCTGTAGGTCAGTTGGTAGAGGGCTTGGCCTCGTGTGCACAAGCCCTGGTGATGCTCGCCTGCAATTCTAGCGCTCAGGATATGGAGGCAGACAGTCAGGAGTTTAAGGCAATCTTTGGCTACATAGCAAGTTTAGGGCCAGCCTAGGCTGCATGAGACCCTGCCTAAAAAGAAGAGGAGGAGGAGGAGGAGGAGCTGAGTTACACAGTCAGTGCCTCTCTGAACTGCCTTACTATCCCACTTCGAATTTCTCCACTCTGCCCTCTACTTAATACCAGGCACTCCACATGCATCATTCAATACTTTGGGATGGAGCACTGTGATTTTAAAAGGACAATTCGCCTCAGCTCCTTTGATTAAGAGAGGGCATATAAGTTCGGTAAGCATGGGCTTTTATTTCTCTGATCATTTGGTAGGGTGCTAATTTCTAGTACTTGATAGGTATTGTGATCACTGACCACTGTACATCCTGTAATGTCCTTCTCCAGTTGGCTTTTCATCCTTCGATTTGTACAGAGTTTATAGAACTGGTGTTTTATATTTTTATATTGCCTCCAGGAATCTTTAAATGTGCACATTTTACTCTGATTTCTTTGTTGTTTAGGAAATTAAGCTTAGATTAGACCAGCAGTTGGATTTTTCTCTGGTGTGATTTTATAAAAATATAGTCAATTTCCAAAGTTATTAAATTATCTAAAATGTCATCACATACATTAATAACATACTTAACTTTGTTGCCTTATATTTATCCTAGTACTGCTGAATAATTAGAACTAAAGAAGTGTTCCTGTGCTCCCTGAGGACAGACTGATGGAGCCAGGGGTAGCGGCAAGCACTTGAACTGTTGGTGGTGGCAAAATGAAGTAGGCACAAGTGAGTCACTGGAGATTGCAAGGTGTCCAGTCTAGCCCACTTTGCAAGAACACACATGAGAAGGGTAGAGACAAGATAATATAAAAAAAAAGTTGGCTGAGATTAATGTCCCGGACCTATCTGTTTCCCAGACCCTTTCTGAAGGGACTTAACTAATAAATACCAACCTGTTGGTGAAATCAACATGGAAGGAATCATGGTGAGTTATGCCCAGACTATTGGTATTGATTACCAGTATTTGACACCCAAATAGCTCTCTATCTTAGACCCGTCAGTTTTCTTGTTATAATAGGACCCATTTCCAAAAGTGTTTATAATAGCACTAGAACAGAAAATAAACTAAATATGAAATTTGCTAATGTCTACCTATAATAAACTGAATGAATACACTGATATATTTATATTTTATGACTAAAAAATAGTTATCTACTGGACAATTTGTAGAGAAAGCTAGTTTTGTTTTGGTTTTTTTTTTAACCTTAGACTATACAGTCTGGTTTAATATTCATAAAAATGTTCACCACATAAATAAGTATGTATATTGTGCATGCTTAGATTGGTATTGGAAAACACCAACTAATAAGAACTAATCTACCAACACTCATTAAGAAGGAGATGGGGACCAAGGTGTAAGAGAACCACAGTCTTGTTCTCTGACTCCTGTGTTGTTTTGACTTGTTACAAAGATCATACATAGATTGGTCCTGGAAAGGAAAAGCTAATGAATTATGATTCTTGAAAATGAATAGGCATGTCAACAAATTTTGGGGAATGAATATTAACAGTGCAAATGTAAACTGAACTAAGAATTATCAGATGCAGAACAAACAAAATCATGAGTCCCATTAGGGCATGCTTGAGACAGCCAACCTTTGATGATTCGAAGCTGGAGAGAGGTATTGCAATTAGCTTCCCTTTGATTGCAGCGACTTATTTATTCTGCTTATCTCAGGACACAGCTAATAGACCAAATCAGTTTGAAAGGTCCTAAATGGTTCTCAGCATTTGGGTATATTCCAGGAAGACTAAGTTAATTTAGCTATTCACAGAGTGGCACATTTGACAGGGATAATGCAAATTAGGTCACTGTAGTAAGTGCTCAATTAGCCACTCAAACTGGAGGGAAACAGTGACAGGAAGGTAAAGATGATGATACAGAGGTGACAATTCAGAAACCCTTGTTTGACTAGTTCCAAAACCCCGGGCAGGAGGCTGTATGAGATCTGTATGTGGCTGCAAATGTGCTGGAAGGAGATGAATTAGAGATCAATCACATGGCGTTGTTTAGAAACACACTCAAAACTGTATTTTGCTTTAAGAAAGAGATAAGGATTGTGTCCAACTGCTCTGTCCCCTAGAGTGGTTTTCAGGAATGTTTGTCAGCCTATAGGTCACAGGCTATGAATGGATCTTCAAATGAACGTAGTGTGTGGTCAGCAATTAAGAATGTGCTGTCTTTGAACTGTGCCACTTTGAAATGTGGGCACTGAACTGCTGTCAGAGGACTGCAGTTCAGTGCCCATCTATATCAGGTGGCTCTTAACCACCCGTAACTCCAGTTCTGGAGAAAACCAATGTCTCTGCTTTCCTAGGGCACCTTCCCTCACATGCACATATCACACACACACACACACACACACACACACACACACACACACACACACACTATTGTTTAACAGGCCCTACTTTACTGCCCCCGATTTCAACCATCTGGAATAAACCACTTTCTCTCAACTCTTGATAGTTACATCCTGTGCTAATTTCCAACAAGGTAATCATGAAAAGAAAGACAAAAGTTTATTGATCTCTCTCTCTCTCATTAAATTGGGTAAGTAAGTAGTTTTAAATTTAAACTTCTCCCTGAGAATCATCCCCAAATGCCCTCGGCCTGTAAATTACACACCTCCTGAGACCAGAAGGGGTGAGCACAATAGATCAGGCTTTAGCAGGTTGTGCGGCACTAACAGCACAGTGGTGGTGAACAGTCACCACTCCCCTCCCCCCCCCAGCTTTAAAAACTTAACTTCTGTAAGTGAGGCCAGCACTTGGGAACTCAAAGACCACTTTTTGCCAGTATAATTCTCAAAACCAAAGACATTTATTACTTAAGCTCTAGAATATTCCCCAACACATAGGACTGGGACACTGATCTCCAAAACCAACCCGGACAAAGGCCAACAGCTCCCTTGTGCTCCAGGCCCACGTATCCAGTGGCTTACTCAGGAAAACAGACTCCACACCCCCTAAACTCAGCTTGCCTTCTTGCCTTGTAAGCCTACCATCCCATAGATGCACCAGACTGACTGTCAGTTGTCCAGTTTAATTGGCTTTAGCCAGTTAATTGAATTGAATAAACAAATAAGGCTAAGAACCATTTGTCTAAGTCAGGGCCTCGGGGTCCTTCCCAAGTTCTTCCTCCATAACTTTCATTCTTCTTAATTTCCGTTATTCTCAGCTCAAAAATCTTTCTGGAAACAGTCCACCCTGCATGCCCACCATCACCATGCTAGCTGAGGGACCACTGCTTAGTTGGATCAAGGCAATGGGGTTTTAAACTGGCTTCCTGCTTCCAGCCTCTGCCGTCTGCGGTTCCCCAAAGTATAGTGAACACTGTGATACAATGCTAAGTATACCCCTCTCTCACTAAAAGAGAAATAGAAACAACCACTACTTTCCAGTGGCTACTACCTTCAGATAGGAGCTCAAATTCCTCAACAGGGTCTGAACGCAGCCTCCCTCTCTGCCTCCGGTGTTTTTGTATCCCTACCAGAAACCTCTCTGCTTCCCACCATGCCTTGACTCACAGTAGCTCTATGGTCTTGCTTCTTGAGCTGAACCTTCTGCATTTGGTCTGTGAACTCCTGAGGAAGGGAATCTGTGTCGGATTGCTTCTAGAGTACCTAGCACTCTACCTGCCAGAAAGCAGGCACTGAACGGATCCTCGTTAAAGATTAGCATTAATCAATCCCTCTGCAGTGATAACTGTGGAAAAGCCAAACCCAGCATTGTGGAGGTCACCAAGCTATTTGCACAATTACACAATGTGGACTTGCTGCAACGGTTTGGAAATCAACCCGAAAATACCTCACAGACACAAAGATGGAAAACCTAGACCTTGATACTTACGGACCTCAGCCATCGGATTGGAAAACAACTGGCAATGTTGAAACCAGTGATTCGGTTCTGTAGACAGTTGTAAGCAATTATTAACAGAAAGTGATTTTCTCCACTAAAATCACCTCATTTAAGGAGATCACACATGAAAAAGTCAAGATTGTAATGACTATTAGATGTCTCCATGATCCTTTCAATGTGTTTAACTTACATGTTGGCTTTTCTTTAAGCAGCTATTATCATAATATGCGTGTATTATTAAGTTAGTGGGGTTTTGTATAGATTGTCCCAAGTGAGCACACAGACTTCCTATTATTGTCCTAATAGTAGAACAAATGCAATCAGGCTTATATACTAAAGTGTCCTTAATCAAGTTTAAGTTGCTTCTAATCTCCACTAATTTAAAATGTGCTGTAATGTAAAAATGCTTTCCTTGTTTGCCAATTAGGTCAGAATCTTTTCTCCCCCATTATCTAAGATTTCCTCTACATTTGAAAGAATTTAAAGAACAACAACAACAACAACAACAACAAAAAAAAAAAAACAGAAACAAAAGAAAACCATACTGGGGATACTGTCCATATGAACAACTGTCCCAACAGATGCCAGCATAGAAAGAGGCAGAGGTGGGGCTTTCAAATCAAACCCTGCACTGGGTAGACAAAGAGAACCACACAGGAGGCAAGGGAGCTAAGAGTGGAGATACACTGTGGAAAACCCTTCTGCATGTGGTCTTGATGCTCAAAGACCCTCCCCCGCCCCCCCATCTGCTGGTCTGGTTCAGAAACAAGTAGCCTGGTACACGGGATTTCTGACATTTTGCAGAAGATTTTCCAGCAAACGGGTTAAGTCATGGTGGGGGAGGACGATGGAGATTTTAGAAACCAGAAGATGACAGCAAGCATGGAGAGAGGAGGCCCCAGGATAGACAACTTACCCCTGAGGGTCTCTGCAGGAAGGAGATCGGAAAGAAACAATGTCACACACAAACCAAGATCGGAAAGAAACAATGTCACAAACCACTCTGCCATAACTGCTCACTAAATGAGGATGTTCCTCCTTCCCCCAAGTCTGTTCTTTGCAGGGATGGCTATACCTCTGCCAACATCTGGCTTCCTTCCTCTCTAGGCATCTCGTAATTAAAATTTGATCCGTCGCTCTGGTAAGTAGTGTCACACAGTCTATCTTCTATACTGCGGTGCTAATCTCCATATTTTCCCATGCCACTTCTATCAGGGAACAATAAAACCCTTCTAGGTATCCCCTCCTTAATTGCTGCATTCTGTTTTCCTTTCCTTGTTCCCCACAGCACAAAGCCATCTCTAATGGAATTCAAGGAGGTCTGAAGTCCTTCTCCAAACAGAGCTGCCGTTTTCAAAGTGATTGAAGCCACTTCTGTCTTTTCCACTTATTTCATGAGACTCTTATACTAATATTTATACAACCTCGATGAAGTCAGGTTCCTGTTAAGCCTTGAATTCAACAGGGTTTAAACAAGAGGAGAACACAAAGTGGTCGATAAGTCCTGCGTTACAGTTAGAAACACTAGCCATCTCCCATGCACCCCCACATACCCCAGTCACATTTCTTCCATGTATCATTGAGGACCCTACAGAAACCCTTTCGGAGCACAGTCTGTGCTTTTAGCTGATGCTGTCATCCCTGTAAATCCATGTGATGCTCAGAAAATAAATCCAGTGCTCTCTGCTGCCCATAGGGCCACATTAATCTTATGAGCGACACCACGGAGCTCCCTGGTCCTCCCCTCCCCCATCTGCTGTAAGTAGGGCAAGTGTTTCCCTCATGTTAATTGTTCTGACAGATGAGGATCAGAGCGGCTTTAATCCATTTGCAGCCTAGCACAGGAGCATTTGTCTTCTCAAATGCTGTTAGAGGCAAGCATGCTGGCTACTGGGAGTGGGGGGGAACTATTTCAGGGCAGAGCTTGGCGCTCCGAAGGGACTGGCTTGCCTTGTCCCTCCTAAAAGAGGACCAAATGCTTATTTACCAATCAATTGCACACAAGTACATGCACTCCGATTTGGGATTTGCTGACAAACATCAACACCTCGATTAGAAACTGTGCGTTTTGTGGAGTGAAAGACTGGAGAGCACCAACCAGAGACCCGGCTCTTTGACAAAAAGTAGGGCTTTGCATGTCAAATCCTAGCTCCCCGGACATCACCTCCATGAGCAGCGACTGTGTTATCCTTGTTCTGTCTCCCAAGCTTTCAATTCAACAATATCACACATTTCAAGTGTTCAAATCAGTTCTTCTGGCTCAGAATCTAATGGAGCAAAATAAACACAACATGGTTTGAGTGGGTGGAATGTGTTGCGGAACACTGCTTTACTGTTCGCTACAGCACTTCTGTCTCTTTGGTGAGACCTGAAGTAGACGGTGAGAGGAACAGTCTTCTAGAAAGAACTCACTCTGTCTTCAACTTTCAGCTACAGAGATGGACCATGATCAGCTAGGTGAGAGACAAACTCCGCTATCTCCAATGAAAGAAGCACTCATGACAAATTTCAGCTTTCCTTGCAAGAAAAGAATATACGCATGCTTATACATTAGGATTCTGCAGCATAAAAGGGATCAATTTGTCCCCATAGAGTAAACTGTTAAAGCATTAAGTCTATGTGTATGAGAAATTCCAGGTAGTTCTTCTTTTAGTATTTTTATGATTTTCGAAAGATTTTATGTGTGCTGTTTTAATCATGGTTGCCAGCTTGAGTAGATCTACAATCTAGATCAGATGCAAGTCACTGGGCATTTCTGTGTGGGATGGCACACAGAAATGCCCAGTGGCTTGTGATGGGGATGGCACACAGAAACGCCCAGTGTCTTGTGATGGGGATGGCACCTTTTGGTGACAGCCTGATAAAAGAACATGGAAGAAGAAAACTTTATTTTTGTTTTGTTTTGTTGAGACAAGTTTTCTTGGTATAGCCCTGGCTGTCCTAGTACTCACTTTGTATACCAGCCTGACTTAAAACTCAGTAATTACCTGCTTTTGCTGCCTGGGATTAAAGGCATATGCTACCACCACCTAGTTTAGAAAACAAACCTTTGCTTTTTGCTTGTTGCTTTGGCGTTTGTTGGCAAGTCCAGGTTCCCCTGTTGCTACAGAGTTCCTTCACTTATATTACATGCAGTTTATTCTGGCTCCAGACAAAGACTACAGAAATCCCCCAGGACAGTGGTTCTCAATCTGTGGGTCGTAACTCAGTTAGAGACCCTGTGTCTCCCAAAAATATTTACATTATGATTCATAACAGTAGAAAAATTAGTTATGGAGTAAGAACAAAAATAATGTTTTGGGTGGGGATCAGCACAACGTGGAGAGCTGTGTTAAAGGGTCACAGCATTAAAAAGGTTGAGGTTGGGACTGTTTCAAGATCCAACTTCTGAGGGCTGACAACTACTGGATTCTTGTTGACATCTGTGTGAGACAACCACTGTTGAACTATATGGACCTACCATGTAAGATAGCCTAGTAAATCCCAGGGGGGATATGTATATATATTGTGTCCATACTGCCCCTTTAGAAACTCCTGACATGATAGCTAAAATTACATTTTTAACTAGAAAAATTAAATTATAAGGATGTAAAGTCATTTAATGTCCTTTTTGACCCCCATTGAGGATTCTACTTGTAAAGCATCATTTACATTGCTAGTAATTTATACTGCTAGCATTCAGGAAAGCCGTGTATAATTTTGTTAAACTAATAATGCTTTTTGACTTGCCAAACTGATTTCATTAATACTACAGTGCCTTAAAAAAAAATCCACATTCTCATATTTGGGCCAATTCATCCTTCCTGATGTTGGCTTACATCAGTGACTGGAACAAGAATGAGAGAAGGGACAGCAGTTTCAGCTAGTACTGTCATGAAGTGGGGTCAAAGTTCACTCCGCTTCTCCAGTCTCAGTTCCCCAAGATACAAGATGAAAGGGACCTAGGGGAATTTGATGAATCGCATCAATGTGTATGAACCAATGGGAACAGTTAACGAAGCTGACAAATATGAGGTACTAGGCTTGCAGTATACACCCTCAAAAGGCAAATCCCAATTCAAGCTCATTGGTCTGGGAAGATCCCTTCTTCAAATGTAAAAGTCAAGGCCCCCAAGCCAAAGGAAAAAAAACAAAACTGTACACCTACGATGGTGGCCTGTGTTCTGAGCCCCTTGTCAGCCATGTCGCTGGCTCAGTAGCCACTGCTGCTCCTCCCCACGTAGGCTATGTGGCAGAAATCAGGGTAGAGATGTACAAGCCAAATAAACCCTCTCCACCCCAACTTGCTTTTTGGTTATAATGTTTCATTGCGGCAGTGGGAACCCTAAGACACGAGCCAATCTCCACACTTGATGGTGAACTCCTAGGTCTCCCTCTTTCAGTTGACTGTGTGTAGTTGGCACTAGATGCATATCCATCCAGGGGGGAACTGGCCTCCTCTTAGATGGCAGAAAGGCTAACAACCATGTGTTTCCTTGGGATAAGGGACACAGCAAAGGCTCAACGGTTGCCAAAGGAGGCAAGGAGAGATGGATGCAGGGCCCAGTGGAGAAGATTTAAGGTTTCCTTAGACCTCAGCTTGGAAGATGGATTCCAACAGGTAGGAAGAACGAGTGATGGGGTGTCCAGATGGGCAGAAGAGCTTAAATGAAGGCTCTGTATGATTTACCCAGGGTACATGACTGTTTGCTGATGGGTCTTTGCAGATGGTCCTCTGGGCCTCTCAGCAGCCCATCTGTTCCTTACTGGCATTGATTTAGAAGGTTAGCCAAAGTGCACATCTTTCCACTCCTGAGAAGAACACTAATTTGCAGAACTTGGAAACATTTAAGCTGGGGGAAGGGGCAGGAACATTTTCCTTCCTAATGCTGTTCTCCAGATTCCAACCTTTTCCTTGTTTAAGATCTCCTTCATCTTCCTTTAGGTGCCAGGCCAGAAAGACCCTATCAGACCGTCCTTCAGAAAGTTCTTCTCTATCTCAAAAGAAAGAAGGATAGAATTGATGTTATGTCCCTAGTAAACCATCAGCAGCATACAGTATAAGTGGCCTCTCTCCCTCCAAAGGAAAGGTCTGAGCTCTCTCTCCACAGGGCTTCAGTGTTGAACAATCTTCAAGAAGGTACATTTATTTGCAGTCACAGATGACAATCTAGGCATAGCTGTGTGGCTAGGAATACTGCCTTCAGTACTGCCCACCAGCGTCTGGCCGTTCCCGGAGCTAGTCCTACCTCTGGAGAAGTGTGACATTTCAAAAGCCCCAGCTTGAGAGCACAGGGGTCCAGGGAGAGTCTGGGCAGACAGAACTATCAGGAAGCCAGAACCCTGAGGAATGGCAGGGGACGAGTTACTCAGATTGTCTCCACATCCCCTCACCCCGCTGTCCTCGTTCCATCTTTACAACTTTCAACTCATCTTCAGCAGTGTCAAAGTCCATCTGTACCCCTTCCACGAGAGCCTTTCATTTTCAGAATGATCTTCTGAAGACATGAAATCTCATAATGCTACAGTTTGTTCTTAACATAATTATTTCTCCACATACCAGCGCCAAGCATTTGTGGAAATGAATCTGGATGCTAGCAGTAATTTCTCAGAATATGATGGAGGCAATCCTGTTTCTTAACCCACTGTTACATTTCTATTTAAGATCTTTTTTTTTTTAAGCTATGGTATAAGCTTTTAAAAAATTTTCCCACCTTCCTCCCAAATTTAATTGTCTTTTCATTTTGTTTTGTTTATTTGTTTTTTTTTTTTCCTAACTGGGAAACAAGGTTTTCTTTTCCTGGACTGGTTCCAAAGAGTATGAAAGAAAAATGACTCCAAATTATAGAACTTTATTTTTGTGACTGGTGTAGTGCTATATGCTTTTTTTTTTTTTCATAACTATTGAGTTTCTATAATCATGTGGAGATAGATGGTAACAAGGCTTTTAGTGAATAGACAACTGACAGTTACAACTCGGTCATCTGATTCTAGAATTCTCTCCCAAGGCAGACAGGCAGACTATTTTAATGTTATATAAAGGAACCAGCATTATCCTGACATTGGCACCGAAACAAAGAAAGAGCCTCCACCCACACCCGAACCTCATCCCCTAGGCTCTTTAGCTGGAAGGAAAAGCAAAGTTCTTGTGTGAAACAAAGAGCCAGGAAGGAACCAGTGAGCACACATGGTCCTACCTTACCAGCCTGAAGCAAATCTCGGGCATGAAAGCCACAGCCTCTCTCTGTGGCTGAGACCTCATCTATATATTAGGAGGAAGTGAAACGGGGCTGAGTTCATCTGCGCTGCATCCTGGACTGCAAGCTGTCTCTCCAACGCGAGGTTTTCGTCCTCTGGGATACCAGGCATTCTGCGGGCAGTTGTGTAAAAGGGGAGGCTGGCTCTGACAGCAAACAGGCGGCAAGGACCCTTCCGTGATCACAAACTTGGCTCCCAAAGAAAGGTCCCTGAGAAGAGACCATCCTTTTTGTTTGACATCCCAAATAGTCTGGTGTTGGGATTCAAAAATTTTACAGCTCTGGGCCAATCTCGGACCATGTAGAGGAACTAACAGGTTACCAACCTCAATTGCTCGAGTCGCTGTCATCGCCAAGCAAGCTAAAATAATTTACTACACGGCCAAGAAAGAAATATGGTTCAACAGCAGAACATATCAACAAGATTTAAGAAATCTAGTTCACACCAAGTTCATTCTGAATTAAGCCAGGGCTAGTGGCAGGGGGTGGGGCTAGCGGCTGGGGGTGGGGCCAGCGGCAGGGGGTGGGGCTCTACTGCCTGAGCTCAGGCCAGCTAGAGATTGATAGTTTGAAGGCTGGGAATTCCCCCTATTTTTAAAAAAGGACAAATAAGTGCACACTCAGATTAAAGCAGCCAAGAGAATCAAAACCAAGGAATAGACTTCCTTTGCTCTGCAGGGGAGAGCTGACAGAGTAGCCAGCGATGTACAAACCCAGTGCATAGGCTGATAGGAGCTACAGATACTCAGGTTGTATGTGTGTATGGGGGGGGGGGAGGAGGTGACAATATTAGATGCTTGTAACTGTGACTAGTGACCTGACTGTATCTTACTTCACCTGCTTCAGTCTCTGTACCTTGTCTCTTCAGTCCTGATTCTTAAACCAAGGCAGCACACACAGAATACGGGTTGCAGAGTATGTGCCAGTAAAACTCTCAAAAAGCACGATTAATGAGGCCCAGGGGACGACTGACCAACTTCATTTTGTTTGCCTGACATCTATGTCTAATCGCCGGAGCCTGCGTTACATACGAATGGATCTGACATTAAACTGGGTTCCAAAACGTCTTTAAGCAACCTGAACTCTAGCAGCCCCAAGCCTGGATCAGATATGGTGTCTGACATTGGATTAGCAATGAAGGTGGCTTCCTTCTTTGGCCACTGTCCTCATCCTCCTCAATTAACACCATGTCCTTTTAAACCAAATCAAAAGCCTGGTGTCCGATGAGGCCTTTGCAGGTGTGAAGCCTGCCCTATAGCCACACCTTTATCTGACTTTTTTAAAATTTATTTTTTTGGCAGTTCTGGGGATGGAATCTATGGTATCAGACATGCCAGACAGAGCTGGGTCCCCTGTCTACCTTGAGGTGATATTGGTAACCATGGTTGCAGGGGCACTATGGTCATCACTACTTGCTGCAAGGTTCTAAGCGTGCTCTAGAGAGGAGGTTGTTCCCAGCCAAGGGTCTATTTGTTCCTCCCAGGGGACATTTGGTCTACAGTGGAACATTCTTGGTTTCAGTATCCAAGGCACAGGAAGAGGATGCTGCTTAGGCAACAGTAAGCATACAGCGCAGCCCCAGAACAGCTGTGAGGAGAAGCCCTGCTTTAGGGGAATTTAAGGAGTGCTAGCCTCCTGTGCCCCAGTGTAGGGGAATGCCAGGGCCAGGAAGCAGGAGTGGGTGGATTGGTGAGCAGGGGGAGGGGGAGGGGATAGAGGGAGGGGGGTTTGGAGTGGAAACCAGGAAAGGGGATAACATTTGAAATGTAAATAAATAAAATATCTAATGAAAAAAAGAAAGAAAGAAAGAAAGAAAGAAAGAAAGAAAGAAAGAAAGAAAGGAAGGAAGGAAGGAAGGAAGNAAGNAAGAAAGAAAGAAAGAAAGAAAGAAAGAAAGAAAGAAAGAAAGAAAGAAAGAAAGAAATGTTAGCCTCTAGACCCCTCAACATCTGCTCCCAAGGTATCTGCCTGTTTATTGAGGACGGATTCTAATCCATTTCTCACCTGCCCCTCACTGCCAGACTTTCTTCTACCTTTTCAGTATAGTTACCCAGCCACACCTACCCCTGCTGATATTAAAGTCAAACCCTTCTATCCCTACGTATCTGTCACGGTCACCAGCAACATTCTCTCCATCTCAAAGCTGACTCTGAAGTTTCCTTACTGAAATTAGATGGCCTTAAAAAACAAACAAACAAACAAACAAAAAATCCCCTTCTATATTTTAAGGATGGAGTTTCACTATTTTTTTTATATTATGTGTATTTGTGTGAGGGTGTGTACACATGAGCGCAGGTACCATTAGAGGGTGTGTATGATCCCGTGGAGCTAGAGATGTAAGCAGTTATCAGCAGCCAAGCATGGATGCTCAGAACGCTTTCTCAGGTCCTGCAGAAGAACAGTACATGCTTTTTAGTCATCTTCCCAGCCCTAAGCTCTCATATTTTAAAACTTAAAAAGAAGAACAAACTCTGATAATGCCACAGATAAAACAGCATACATTGTGGGGTCGTCAAAGTCCGAATCCCTGTAAAGCAGGCCTTGTCACTAGATGACTTATTATTGGCTCTGGAACCCTGGGAATTCCTCTGTTTCTTTTTAAGGTACAGCCACTGAAGATGAAAACAAATCCATCAATCACTAGCCGTTTTGAGGATCAAAGAAGCCCAGCATATTTCACAGGTTAGCCAGGGAAGGGTTCCATGTCCTGGGACTCCCAAACTTTGGTAGAAAAGACAGTAATAGAACACACTAACAAAAGCATACATGTACACCTATGACTGCACCCCCCAAAAAAAAAATCAGATGCGCTCTTTCTCAAGAAATTGTTGCTAAGCCACACTAAATCAGGGCATCCCTCCATATGCACCAGGCCCTTCTAAGATGTTAGCCAGAGGACCATCAGCAGATCTGGTGTGTGACCCCGCTGCAGTGTGACCCCATTACCATCCCATAGACTGTGCTAGCAGAAGCGAGGAAAGCAAGTCATAAAGGGGCCTCCCAGCCCCAGCTTTGGGATGGGATTATAAAAGAGTCCATGCATTATTTAGAGCCAAAGAGGTCTGGGCTCAGATGGGAACTGACATAACAAATAGAGCCAGAGTCAGTGCCACTTGGCCACGTTATCTGCAAACCTTCCCACAGCAGCTACAGATTCCTGGTAGCCACGAGTGGGTGAGGCCAAGATTTATAGGACAGGGACTAGGGGACAAACGAAGTTCTTCTGTTTATCAAAATGAACTGAAAGTGTCTATAGCTCTCTAGGTAGTGGGTAACAAGAACCACAGCTTCGGGCCCCACCAGACTATTACACGAAGTTAGAAAACACACAGCTCTGAAAGACGACCACAGGCTACAGGGGCATGGCTGTAGTGTTGACCTTGTGTAGTAAATTTCAAGAGAACACAGGACTGACATTTGCATATTCACTAACGAAGTGTGCATTACAAACACCACCAAAACAGAGAGGGGGTTGTTAGTAATAGCAAGTCCTCTAGGCTCTGCCCAACAGCTACATAGCAACAGCTTGCATCTCCTACTACCAAGTATGAGACAGAAGTCAGGTGTCTAAGAAGTGCTCAGCTCCTCTCTCTCTCTCTCTCTCTCTCTCTCTCTCTCTCTCTCTCTCTCTCTCTCTGTCCTCCATCTTCCCTCTCTTAGAACTATGTGTTCCCAGCTGGCTTCTTCCTCTCTCTTTCTGTCATTCTCTGCCTCTCTTTCTCCACATCTACTACACTTTCTCTGGTCACCTTCCTTCCCACCAATAAACCTTCATCTGTTGCATGGCTTGATTGTGCGTGATTGTGGGGGGGGACACCTTGTCAGGGTCTGCTAAGGTACTCCCTCCGGCTGCATTACACCCCATTTCATAAAACACAACAGGAATGGGAGGAAATCAAGATTGAGGTGACAAGTATTTTACAGAGGGTTATGGTATGAAAAGCCACCTGACGTTATCTGCAATGGAGCACATGGTCACATGTCCCTCTTTTTTTTTTTTTTTTTTTTTGGTTATTTTGAGACAGGGTTTCTCTGTGTAGCCCTGGCTGTTCTGGAACTCACTCTGAAGACCAGGGTGGCCTTAAACTCAGAAATCCGCCTGCCTCTTCCTCCCAAGCGCTAGGATTAAAGGCGTGCACCACCACCACCCGGCCCACATGTCCCTCTTAAACATCATGCTCTTGTAAGTAGGAGGTGGCTGAGTCAGAGGCTGTCATGTGCCCAGGGCAATAGGACTAGCCAATGGAAGAGACAGGAATCAACACCTCTTTTACTCAGGCCAATTCCAAGTTCACTTAATTATAAAAGCAGACCAAAGAATAGTACAGGTGTTAAAACAGATGAGCAATGGATCTATTAAACAGAAAAATACACACGAGGAAGAAAAAACCATGTTCTTCGTGGAACAAAGATGAACTCCATGCAACAATGGCTTTTCAATGCAAGGCCTTGAGAGAGGATCCCTTCCGAGATATCAGGCTTGTGATGTCTGCCCAAGCTGTGAGATATAATGGGTGTGTTTCACAAAGCTCTGGAAGCACCCAGCAAGCCAAAAGGAACACTCAAAGCAAATTTTCACGACCTCTGACTTCAAAGGACCTCAAACCAATGTCCATGCAACAATCTAACATTAGCCCGGAGACTGCCAGTGACCTTGCTTCTGTACAACAGCTCAGAGGTTTTCGTTGCACTTGGTGAAAGACTAACTAGAGACTACCCCTTGATTTCCAGGGGGAAAAAAGCAGCCATGGCATGCTTACCTATTTTACTTCTACACAGAAGAGAAGAGGCAGGAAGCTCACAGTTAACAGTGACAGCTATTCTAGCCATGAACTGCCAGTTGACTCTTGAACTTGGAGCAACTAGTCAGAGAAGTTAACTAGACTGATCATCTAAGATCCTTCTGATGGACTTAGAAGCAGGCAACTCTATGCCCCACATCCAGTGACTATGCTGCACTGCCGTATAAATTCCCGAAGAATACAAGAAACAAATAGGCAGCCAGTTCCGAAGGGCTGAGGGACTGTCCTGTAATTTAAATCTAAATGTTCCCCTGCAAAGGCTCATGTGTTAAAGAAGCAGTTCTCAACCCATGGATTGTAACCCCATGGCAGGGGGTGGGGGTGGGGTGGGGGGNGGGGGGAAGGGTTGTCGAATGACAGTAGCAAAACTACAGTTATGAAGTAGCAATGAAAATAATTTATGGTTGGGAGTCAGCCCAGAATGAGGAACTGTATTAAAGGGTTACAGCCTTAGGGAGGTTGAGAACCACAGCGTTAAAGGTTCTGTTGCCAGTGAGGTTTTGGAGAGGTGAAGAGATGTAACTTCACCAATGGATCCATTGAGCGTAAGGAGATATATATGAATTAGGAAGGAAGCAAAAATATCAGCTATATCTCAAATCATTTAAAATTCAGCATATGGAGAGAGAGAGAGAGAGAGAGAGAGAGAGAGAGAGAGAGAGAGAGAGAGAACACTTCACTTCAGCATTATGGAAACCAGATGGAGCCCTAGCTTTAACACTAACTTTGCAACGTGGGACTTTAGCAACTTGTGCTTTATCTGTATAAATGGGAGTTCTACCATCTTTCCTGCTGGTTTCTGAGAACACCAGAGATGATACCTAAAGCATTCAATGCAGTCAGACAAGGATACAACTGCTCGAAGCGACCAGAACACAGTCTTAAAGTTCCTGAACTGTTCAGGTTCCATGTTCATTTCTAGTTGCTGTAATACCAACGGCTGAGCCCTGAAGACTTCAAGCAACATGTGGTTATTATCTTACAGCTCTGGGGGGGGGGGGNGTCCTTGAAATGGCTTTCCCTGGGCCTACATCAAGGAGCTAGAAGGCAGGGCTCCCATGGGAGGCTGGAGGGAAGAATTTGTTTCCTGTCTTCTAGCTTCCAGTGGCTGCCAGTGCTTAGCATTCTTAAATTTGTGACCTCTTCTCGGGCATTCAGAGCCAGCAGTGCACCATCTTCAAATCTCCATCACTGCATCTCTTTCTTCCAACTCTGACTTTGCTGACTCCCTCTTCCATGGACCCTTTTCATTAGATGCACCTAGACAACACAATCTAATCTGCCATCTTAGGGTTCTTACTCATGTCTGTCCCTACATTCACTCATGTCTGTCCCTACATTCACTCATGTCTGTCCCTACATTCACTCATGTCTGTCCCTACATTCACTCATGTCCAGAGATTAGGCTGTGCACATCGTTAGGGGGACCATCATTCAGCAAATGCCCTGATAATATCAAGCTCTTTGAGGACAGGGAGTTGTTGAAAAAAGTCTGTCTACATTGTACTTATGAAATCAACAGATCTATATTGTCACCAACCACTGATCTATTCTCTAGTCACGTCTCCTCCTAATTTGAAGCCTTTCATATTTGGAAATACCAATCTTTGTGCTTTGTCATACTTAAAACATTTTCTACCTTTTAATTCCACATCTATTGCATTATTTCTTATTTCTGCTCTTCATGTGTACACATGTGCATTTCCATTTATGGGGCCACGTGGGTATGTTTTCATGAATGTCATACAACCAGGACTTCCTCCTTTAATGTGGTTCCCTTGTAAAGAACTACTAACAAAAATACTACTCAGGTAACACTTCTTACTTTTCTACAAAATGTGTTTTGTGCAGGAGCCTAGCATGACTGCCCTCTGAGAGACCCACAAGCAGCTGAAAGAATCAGATGCAGATATTTATACCCAACCAATGGACAGAAGCTGCTGATCCCTGTGGTTGAATTGGGGAAAACCTGGAAGACGCTAAGGAGGGCAACCCTATAGGAAGACCAGCAGACTCAACTAACCTGGACTCCCTGGGATCTCTCAGACACTGGACCACCAACCAGGCAGCATATACCAGCTGATAAAAGACACCCAACACATAGAGAGCAGAGGACTGCCAGGTCTGAACTCAGTCTGAGAAGATGCACCTAACCCTCGAGAGACTTGGGACTCCAGGGTATGGGGAGCCCTGGTGGGATGGGAACATCCTCTTGGAGACAGGGGTGGGAGGTGGGGTGGGGGGAGGTGTGGGGTGTGGAACAGTCGGAGGGTGGACCAGAACAGGGGATAAAGACTGGACTGTAAAAAAAGATTAAAGAATTTGCTTTAAAAAGTGTGTTTTGTGGGTAGTCTTTTTTCCAGTTATCCATACCTGGGGATCATTGTTTACAGAATGCCACTAATAGTTGTGACACAATTACAGAAATAGCATTTGGGTAAAACTACCCAGCCACCTAAGAACTCTTTCTGTAATCTCAAGCCCACAAAGAAAAATAATCATTTTTTTGTTGTTGTTCTGGTTTTCTCAGTAGGGAACAACAGTGAAAGAGTTATGTTTGACAAATGACTAAGTATTCCTTGAATTCGCCACAGAGATCCAAGAACCCAGCAGAGAACCGCATGGTGCTGATTTACCCACGGCTTGTGCAAGACTTCACATAAAATGTCTTTGAGAAGTTTACTGTTGAATAAATGGTGAGATGTCCAGCACTGACCCACAGAAGAACTGGGGTGGGGGACCTCTACTTATCTGAACTTAGCAGTGACCTCATAACCAGGCTGGTAGCTCCATTCCTCAGCAGAGAGACATTTAACTCTGAGTCAAACCAGGTCTCTAAGCTGAGCAGCAGCCACACTCATTTGACATGGTGGTTGAGCCACAGGCTTTCCCAGCATGCAGTGTAGATGAAATACATCTAAATGTTTGTTGAAGGGAACAGCAAAGGAGACCAGTACCAAGATGGCATACACTTCATTTTTGGTGAGAAGATGGTAGCAGACCTCAGGAGAACGTCTGTTGCCATCAGTTCTTGATGACAGCAGCACCTTCAGCAGGCACTGTGAAGAAGGGTGTCCAAGTTCTTGCCATCACCCTACACCAAAACACCAGGAAGGAACAACCTCTGCCAGCACCCACGGGTGGACGTCAAGAAACATTCGCAGAATTCGACTCACTCCTGGTCTCAACCAGATACAAACAGCTTACTTAGCGTGGCCAAAATTTAAAGGAGCCTCCAAAAAAGCTATGATAGACAAATTCAACTCCTTCTTAGCTGCCACCATGTCATGTTAATGCACTCACGCCCAGCTGCATGTGAAAGTGATGGATGGCTGTGTACATATATGGGTCTGAGATCACTTGTTCTGTTAACCTGGCAGAGCCTTGGGCCTATAGGCCTGTGAAACAAAGGGGGGTCCTCACTCCTGTAGCAGAGCACCCTTGTAAGGAAGGGATGGCAAGAGCAGTGGGAACACTGTAGGCTTCCTTTCTCATAGTGTTCTGAAAGTCCGATGCTGTTGTCTGTCCACATAAGGCTGCTCAGCTAGTTTGTGGCTGCCTATCTATCTAGTCCGCTGACTGTGAAGGGTTTTGAACCTTCCCCCTGGGTTGCAGGATAGCAGGGTCATCATTTTCTGTCTTTCCTGGACACCTAACACCCAAGGTAGAGTAGATGTTCAGACATGAATGATCAAATGAACTTGAGAGAACTTGCAAACTAAAGAAGGAAGTCAGGAAGTCGATAACTTCCCAACTGGCCGTCATTGGGAAGAAATTCATTGTTATGATACAACTATCTATGAAGACGGGACATGCAAATGGCATAGTGGTTGGGAGAGAGGCTACACAGGGGCCCAAGGCAAAAGCAGACTCAGACAGGCGTGGTAAGTGTGGTTGCACTGTGCTTTCAATGTTGGAGGCAGACTCTCAGTTGTAGAGAAATAAGATAGAAAGAGCTCTAGCTGCACTGGTGGGAAGTGGGGTGTGAGCAAAGACCAGAATTACCCTGGTTCTGCTCATTCGAGGTCCAACAGTAAACACCTGAAACTACAAGCCACAGATCAGAAGTGGGCCCCTTCCCATGCAATCTACAATATACATTAGAGTTAGATATATTCCCACATCTCAAAGCCACTTGGGTCCTTAATCTAGAATCTAAGCATGCTGAATAGACAAAATGTGACTAGTCCCCTGAAATACAAAATTGTATATGAGAATCCCCCCAATGAGGATTGGTTACTAGTAGATTTAGAAGAGATACCTTATCTAAGTTAGAAAGGGAACACTGGGGGACATGGGTATACTCAAAGCAGGCATACAGCAGCAGGAGGCTAGGCCCACAAGACATTTGCAGATGTCCCCAAGATGTTGTGAGTTGTGAGAAAGCTGCTAGTTATCTCAGGGAATGAGATTTCTACTCACCAAGGCTGGATGACTACCTGAAGGCAAGAGCAGTGATTGACAGGAGATGATATGAAGGTCCAGGCTAACCACACCTACTCTAAGCCAGCAACAACGACAGGAGAGAGCAACACGGAAAACCTCCAGGCTGCCTCCACCTTCTCTTTGCCATGTTCCCGGGGATAGCCCAGCAATCTAAAGTGGTGGGTGGGGAAGGGTCGGGGAGGGGGTTCAGGCTTCTTCCGGCTGAAACTGATTGAGAAGACGAAAGAGGATAGGGCTGACAGCCATGCAAGATAATATACAGGAGAATTTTTATATTTAGGTGCATATGTATGAGGCCCAAGGGACGGCTCCTAACTAAAGAGAAAGCAGTTATCTTACAAGCAGGGCTGGAAAAACTTTTGTTACAGACAAACTGAAGAAGTAAATATATTTTACTGTTAAGTTTGAGAAGTAAGGGAAAAACGCAAGGGGCAAACCTAAGATCTACCTCGACCCGGAAGAAAATAATTCGGAAAGGTAACCACAGAAAGAGAAGGTTTCAAGCTTCACAGGAAGTGGATAAATCATCAGTATTAAATGCATTGTCTGCAAGTGATAAACACTGTGAATCTGATTATAAAGGAAAGGTGATCTCATCCACCGGTGCCCAGGAGAGAGGGCTGCAGCTATAGGAAGGTGTGCTCTGTGCCCTGGAGAGAGGGCTGCAGCTATAGGAAGGTGTGCCCTGTCCAGGACAAGCATCCAGATGCTAGGGAGCAGCTGCTGTGCAGGAGACACTCCTGTCACCTCTCTGCCTGCCTGGCTCCACCGGAGGGGGGCCCCCAACCCCAGAACAATTCAAAAGACAAGAAGCAAAGGGTTTTATTCCCCAACACTAAGACAGTTTGGATCAATGCAAAGAACTGTTCTCCCAGATCTAATGTACCAGTTCCATTTAGCAGGGCAAGTCCCTAGGTTCACAGAGTACAGAGAGCTAACGCAGAAAGCCCCTTACCCACATCAAATATTCACACAGACACATGAGATAAGATTTACAAAACTAAAAAGCAAGCAAAACGGTGGGGCTGGGGAAATGGGGTGTGTTGGTGTTTGAAGAAATGGCTTTATGGTTAAGAACACAAGGGGCTCCTCTACAGGTTCAATTCCCAGCATACACATGGCAGCTCACAACTGTCTATGAGTCCAGTTCCAGCAGATCCATGACACCAAATATGTGCATGGTACACATATATATGTATGCAGGCAAAAATACCTGTACCCATAAAATAAAGTAAAATAAAATAAAAATGTTTAAAAAAAATAAAAGCAAGCGAAAGTGGCTACGGTGTAGCTCAGTGGTACAACTCCTGTCGTACATGTCCAAAGTCTTGAGCTTGAGCCTATCAAACAAAGAATAAAAAGCACAACACACACCAACCTACTCAGTCACATACACAACACAATCACATCTCAGAAACGAACAGAAATGTCAAAGGTAGCAGGGTGTGCTGGCAAGTGCTCCCAGAGCTTCCTAGGTAAATTCAGAACTGGCAGGGTCCTCACAGGGTCCTCACAGCTGAGCATGTGGGAGGTTGGAACTGTGTGTGCTTCCACATCTCCATCAGAGATTGGCTTTGACTGTTAGTGAGCAACGGGTTAACACACTGCTGTGGGTCATCCCCAAGGTAACCAGAATAGAAGGGTTTGCGGTGGGGCTTTTAGTTAAATTCTAAAATTGAAAACCCCTTGCATACCAGGGAAGAGTTCCTGGCATCCCTTTATCCCTTTGCATGCATGACTCTAGAATTAGACATCAGTGGACCATTTCAATCTGGCTTCCAGCTCTGCTACAAGCCAAAGACCCAACTGCACATGAAATCTTTTTGTTTGTTTGTTGTTTGTTTGTTTTTTGTTTGTTTGTTTGTTTTCCCCGAGACAGGATTTTTCTGTGTAGCCCTGGCTGTCCTAGAACTCACTCTGTAGACCAGGCTGGCCTCGAACTCAGAAATCCACCTGCCTCTGCCTCTCAAGTGCTAGGATTAAAGGCGTGTGCCACCACTGCCTGGCAATGCACATGAAATCTTAAGCCACTGGTCATTTCAGTTAATTTTGCTTTGCTCCCAACTTGTAAGCTCTGCTAAACAAATTTCTTAAATGGCACAGCTGATGCATTTCCTATTTTCATTTTTTTGAAAAATTTTACGAAAACGTGAAAGAAATATTAAAAATGTTTTCTGGCTCATATAAGTTTAGATGCTCTTATACATGAAAGCAAGAATTTAATTGTGCAAGAAGGTTGATTAAGTCATGGTTGTTTCATTTATATCTGAGACACCCATCCCTCTCCCAGGTCCCCCTCTTGGGGGAAGATCTTGTTAATTTAAATAAATTTTACACTTAAGCTAATTGAGACCAGGGGGAATGAAGTTCTCTCCAGATAAAAAGGGGTGACAGTATCAAGGGGTAACCACAGTCCTGTTCCCTTTGCTCCTAATCCTGGATGGCTGCCATATATATAAGCCAGCCACCTCCACCTCTCCTCTCCACTCCTAACCCTCCTGAACTGAAGCCTCCAGACATCTGCTCTCCTTGCCTTGGACACTTACAAACCAACCGTGATGAATTGAGTTCAATGTGCAGTTTTGCAAAACAAATAAAGGAAGCATAGGGGAAGAAGCAGGAAAATAAAGAGCCACTGTCCACTGCTGGAGCACAGGCCACTTAAAGGGAAAGCGCTTCTCACTAGCTTCTTTTATAAGAGGAGAAGAAAAAAAAAAAGTGTGCCTGGTCCGGGAAGCTGCTGTTTTAATCTTAAGACTAACCAATTGATGGCAGTGGCAGCTCCTACATCCAGAGTTCACTTCGAAAGGCTTTCTCCAGCTACCAGCAGCTTTTGATCTCTTTTGACAGTAGAATGCATAGAGAGAAGAATATCAGTCTATATAGCCTTACCTTTGTGATTCCCTTTAGGGCACATATATTTACTAACTGACACTCAGATATGCTTACAGTTTATATGGAGGGAACCCAAAAGCACACACCCCAGATCCATCTAGCACTGACACAAGGTCACACACACTAGTTACACTTAAAAGCTAAAGACTACGTAATTCCCTACTTTGAGAGAGAAAGGGCCCTGTTTATTAGTTTATGACTTTCTGCCTATATTTCCTGTCCCTCAAATGTTTCTTACTTTGCCCCAGCACAGTGAAGTCAGCAGTGCCTCCCCCAACCCCAGCCCTTTACGGTATTTTTTTCTAGTCATAGAAAAGATTCACACTTTTACCAATACAGTGTCGTGAAGAACAAGGTAGCGTATTCTCAACCCTGACTTTTCTCACCCACATCAGTTCACCACCAACTTTTAAATCGACTTGAAATTATTCCAATTTAGCCAAATATAATTTGCTGGCTACTAATAAAACACATGCATTTTTACATTTCAGAACGTTTAAGCTACCAAGCCAGGAAATTTGTATTGAGAGCCAGTGCTCAGGACCAGAGAGAGGCTGGTCTCTGAGACCACCTAGGATCCTGCATGTTAATCTTACTCAGGGCCTCTGAACCTGTAAGAAGAAGATGGGGTGTGTGACGGAGAGTAAGCCCACTCCCCAGGTTGTACCTGAAGGTTCCAGTCTTCCCCTTGCTCAGCATGGACTGGATCGGTTAGCTTACCCGAGGTGTGGGCTCAGATGTGGTGGTTGAACCATTCAGGGGCAGGTCTCTCCAGCCACGCTCCAATTCCACTCCTGTTCTGTAGCCTTTTAATGAACTCAGTGACTCAGCGCCGAACCCTTCCCCCCACAGGCCTCCAGTCACTCTTCTCAATCGCCCTGATGCCCATGTGACAGCACAGTTGTCTCCACCGAGACTAATCCCATATCAATAAGAGCTTTCAGGACAACTGGGACCAGAACGCTCTGTCTCTCCTCCACTTTGCTGACCCACCCAGGGACCACAGAATACTCCCCAAGTGGATACTATTTTCAGCAGGCTCCACAGACGCACCATCACCCATGCAGTAATTTTACTTGCAGCGTTTGTGGCTTTAAGAAAGCAACTTAGCTAGCTAACATTCAACCACCACTCAAACAGGCACAGTGTGCGTTACTGGGATGAGACGTGGTCATATTTACACACATGCAATTAAAACACAAGCAATGTGATGGAGGATTATTATGTAGCACGGGCCACCACCAAAGCACAAGATTCAAAGACAGCCTGCATATGCAATGACAGGCTAGGATGAGCTCTTAATACCTGATGGTTGGAGTCTACTGTTAGCATTCTCTGCCACAGATGCAGGATACAGCAACATGGAAAACTGTTCTCAGATTAATATGGCTAGAATGTGATGTGCTTCATCAGAAGGACAAAAGAACCAAAATCACTAAGATCAGAGCTTTGTTGGCCACACGTAAACTGACTGTTTAGAGGTAAGCTGTTCCACTTGCTTAGCTCCATTCCGGCCATTCCTAGCTCCTTCCTAAAGTAGGATGCCCAGTGCAAGGGAACACCAGTCTCCCTCCTGAGACAGGGTCTCACTATAGCCATAGCTGTTGTGGAACCAGGCTGGCCGAGAACCCAGAGATCTGCTTACCTCTGCCCAGGATTAAAGGTGTGTGTCACCACCCCTGGCAGGGAATAACCAGTCTCTATTCACAGGCTTTCTGAGCTAAACCAACAGGGATTCCATTACCAAATGTCTCTTCTCACTTTCATTAGAGGAGGCAGCTGGATGCCAACCAGGGTCTCTGGTTTCTCTCTTTTTCTCTACCCCTCCCCTCGCCTGCCATTTTTCTCAATGAGACCCTGGGACATGGCAGACTTTTATTTTGGAAGACATGAATTCCGATTCCGGGGTTAGAATCATTAAAATCGGATCTGCCTTTCAAGTCAGAGCCATGGCTTCAGTGTTATTAGGCCAGGAAAGCAAGTGAGTTTTTCCCTCTTCAAACCCAACTGTGTGCTGATATCACAGGTCTGCTATGAGCAACAAAAGAGACAACAGACACCGGGTGTGTAGCACAGAACCCGGTTCCCAATGAGCAGTGGGTTATAAGCTATTTCATTAACATGAACACAGTACAGTGGTGGTAAATTACAAAGGAGCAGGCAGGGTCTGGACACATCTGTCCTGAGTCTGGAGGAGGGTGTCTAAGGAAGGAGGAATGAGAGAGTCCTCCAGGGAAATGAAACCATCTCGTTTCCCTTGTCCGTCCAGGTAGTGATTTGGTGCATACTATGGGCCCAGCACTAATTAAAATGCCCCTCAGCAAAGCTCTCTTGAATAAAGCAATTTCCTAGGGCACTTACATATGAGCTCATTCACCAAAAGTCCACTCATACAATTCTTCAGCTACAAACCAACAGCATGAAAGGAGGCATGTCAGTAATCTACTAGAATCCCAGGGCTAGAGACAGAGAAACATACAAAGTGAACCTCAGCAAGCTGACCTTTAATGAGAAGGGCAGGCAGTCTTCATGGGCCACGTTTCCCATCTCAGATCCCAGGTCTGAGGGTTGTGAATTTTCCATAGTGTTTAATTATAACCACATCAGAAGGAGAGAATTTGCTGAGTTACATGTTTTGTCACCAGCAGTGTGTGCATGTCAAAGACGGCATACACAAGGATCTACCATTTCCTACACGGTACTGTGATTTCTATTTCCTTTACACTCATGTCTGTTAGCTGGCCTCTTCTCTGTAGGCAAGGGAACTAACCCAGCCAAGGAACAAACATGGCCAAAATGGATAGGCCTGGGGATTTTCTTTTAGAAATGACAAAAATGTATTATTTTCATTTTTTTTTTGGTTAAGACATGCAGAAATTGGTTTTGTTTCATGATTGACATTTCATATATCCATCATTATATTTTGTTTTATTTGCCCTCTCTGGTTCCTTTCGTCACACATGCTGGTCCCTTTCCTTTCTCTTCTGCTTTTGTGTCACATATTCTTAGAGCTTGTCTCCCCTCTCATAGTCTCATTTCTACTTCCATGTCCCCCCCCCCATCTCTCTGTCTCTCTCATGCATACACGCACATAACTAGGCATCACCCTTTCCAGGTTTTACCACATCCCAGTCATGCCATCGTGGGTACACTATTTACTCTGTGAACCTTTAGGGAACTCTGAAGATCTGAACGACAGTGGTGACATATCAGTCATCAGGGGTGGCTGTTCATAAGGTAGATATTTACTTCAAATCAGGCTCTTGAATGAGCAAGTTGAAGAGAAGGAGGTTAACATCTACTCATTCCCCGGATCGATGAGACTCTTCTTTATGACATTCTGAAATCTGATGCAGAAGGAAAATCACCCTTTGCGAGCAGTTAGAAGTTACTTAGAGCTGGGTCTCCCCTGCTTAAGACAGATGACTTTGACTAAAACAAGCAGAAGCCTAAATCTTTCTGGACCAGATCCTTTGAGATAGGATGGGCCTTTAATTTTCATTTGAAGTGTGAAATGAAGAAGAAAATGAAAGGAAACATTTGAACCCCCAAAAGGCAAGGCAGCTGTTCTGATGCTAAAAGAAATCACCACACTTTAGATTTGCTAGAAACTGAGGCAACGGGAAACAAACAGAAACATCAGAGCAGGACTGTCATGGAGGAGAAAAGACGTCTGTTCATTAAGAGACAGCTCATACTTGAGCAATTACTAAGATTCCCACTGTCTTACCCACAGGCAAATCAGATGTCTTAGTGCCTCTAAACTACAAGGCACTGTAAGCTTCAGGGGCCCCACACTGACATGCGTCCTGGGACCATTTGGTCAAAGGTTAACAAACAAGATGATGTACACACTGCTCTATACCTGACCTGCATGACTTCAAAGAGTGGATGGGTAGATATGGCCTTTCAAATTACCTTCCCAAAATACTGGCTTCCATAAGTAGAACTTTAATAGAAGCTGTATATCAAATAGGAGAAGTCATATTCTTGTGTCAAGTGTCTGGTTTCTCCTGACAGCTCCATATAGGCCCAGATTGACACTCTAAATAATTCATTAATTCACACATGAAAAAACTCATTCTGATCTTTAGGGAGTACTTGACATGTTTACCCTAAAGTTATAAAAAGCAGACTTATTAAAATTCTCCAGAGTAGAAGTACGGCTTCAAATATAATTTTCATTTCCCAAAATGGTGCTGTTCCCCCACCCCACCCCACCCCACCCCACCCCTGATATAGCTATAGTTGCCCAATCAGTCAAGCTGTGCCCAAGAAAATCAAAATATAAATTCTGTCTACATCAACTAGGTGAACTGCACAAGTTCCCTGGGTTCTCTAACAGAGTCAGAAAGATACAAAGGAAACAGGAAAACCACAGACGAGACCAGATTACACACACTCCATGGTAGATCTATCTTGATTTCCTCTAAGCTTCAGGCATATAACTCTCTTTATAGCTGCAACATTGTTTTATAACAATTATTATATGATGTAAACGTTCATTCTGAGGAAGCACTTTATGTTAAGCTGCCGAACAAGAAGGAGGCACGGATACAGGTAGTAGGTTGCTTCATCCAAGGAGAGCACTCAATGCAAAACAATGAAGTCCTTATATTCCAACATTAGAACACAGTGCCTGGTATCTCCTAGCCTAGCAAATACTATTCTTCCATACTTAGTTTGAAAGAGAATCTCCCACTTTCTGTGATTTCACATTTTTTTGGGTCTGGATCTCATCATATTCAACATAAATATCCCGTCTAGGCAAAACAGTGTGGGTGGTTGATATCATCTATGACATTTACTATAAATGGTATGTCTGGGAGTGTTACATTGTCAGTCCTTTTACATACAGTGCCCCTAATTATAACCATCACTCTGTCAAGAGGCAAGGACGCTAAGATGCAGGCCATAGCTGTCTTCGAGGATGTGTGGTTGAACACTGGCTTGCTTGCTTTCTTTTGGCCACTCACAACTTGATCTAACATTAGCTCCCGTGCTGCAGCACCTACCTGTGGCATATGCTTTAGCATCAACTGAGTAAGAAACCAGGTCAGGGAATACGGTAACGAACCTATGTCTAGAAAAGGCAAAGCTGTAAACCCAAAGCTGAGTAACAGGATTCCCCCCCTCCCCCACTGGACAAATTCTTCAAGCTGGGGCTGGGACAATGGCTCAGTGGTGAAGAGCACCAGCTGCTCTTCCAGAGGACCTGGGTTCAATTCCCAGCACACACATGGCTGCTCAAGTACCAGTGGACTCTAGGAGCACTTCATACACATGATGTGTGTGTGTGTGTGTGTGTGTGTGTGTGTGTGTGTGTGTGTACAAGCAAAACACCCATATACATAAAATAATAAAATAGTACTAAGTCTTGGTATCTCAGTATATTTTTTTATAATCCCTCTTCTTCCCCAATTTCTCTTTTAAATATTTGTTCAGGGTTTAATATTAACTCGGTGTTCTGTTATAATAGGTAATTATTTGATGCACATGAGGTTTTTATTTTAAATTTCTATTTTAGTCTTAAATGTAAAGATATAAGGCTAGCAACCACTTGCCCCAACACACACATAAATTAAACATGCAGCCCGAGGAACCAGGAAGTGTACATTCAAAGAGCATGCAAGAGGTGGAAATTCATTCCAGCCCCTGTCAAACACAACGGTCTGACTTGAGGGATCACAGGGAGAATGAGAAATCAAGATTGATGTTGCCAGGGAAGCTCCCTAATAGAGGGAAATGATCGTCAGTAAAGGACCATACAGGACTTTAAAAATAGCATAGTACAGACAATGAGGAATGGGTCTGCCAGCTTTGATACATCCTCCAGGGCAGAGAGCTACCCTAACTAGGGACCTCACACAGCCCAAGGGGACTCCGACAATTTGTCTTGTGAACTCCACAGGTGCAAGGTGGCCTGAGTACATACCCACGAAGAATGAATGAACACATTCATTTGTCATTCTATTAAAGAACCAAACACAACTTCAATTTTAGAACCACAGTAAGCAAGAGCAATTTTATGTGGCACATTCTTGGGGCCAGACACTGTAAAGTATACTGAACCCGAGCACTCACATACAAAGAGGTCACACCCCAAACTCATAGAATGCATGAGTTCTCTTTCCTCAGAGAATGCCTAGTAGTCCAGGGGATGCCAGACATCCCACACATTTGCAGCTGAAATGTTGCTTTTAAAACAATAAAGGGGTATTCCATAACTGGCATCCCACTAGAGTCTCAAAAATAACATAGTAGATACAATTATACATCTTACCAGGCTATGGATTGATAATGTAGAATCACTGCAGGCTGAAAGGCAAAACAAACAACAGAAAACCAGTTCCCCTTTCCCTAGTAAGTGGCCTGATCCACATTTCTGAACATGGACATTTGTTGCTGACAACCACCATCAGACAAAGCTTTATGACCTGGCTCCACGCCAGAGAAAGCCACAGAGAGGGCTGCAGAACATTCTTGGAAAGTATTCAAGTGCCACATGTGGTCTGATCTCTTAAAGCCGCCCCAAACATCACAACACCGCACACTGCAGACAGCTTGGCTATAATGCTAACAGTTACACACACACACACACACACACACACACACACACACACACACACACACTATAGCTGCCTTCAGTTTACAGTGCCAATATCCAGACCCAAGCCTGCCTTCTGAATCCTGCACGAGTCGCCATTACTGTAGTATCGTTCTTCCAACTCCCAACTCTTACTGGAAGGAGGAGAAAGTGCCCTTTCTGTTGTCCAGTCCCAGCACTAAGGTGAGCCATGCCGTGTGCATGTGTGTGTGTGTGTGTGTGTGTGTGTGTGTGTGTGTGTGTGTTAGACACAGGAAGTACAGCATCTGACAAGAACTAGCTCCTACCCACAGTGGGGCAGGAGAGAAAGCTCATACACTCTGAGGCACACAGTCATCTGATTTTTGCTCTGACAACTGGTAAAAGGGAGTGGGGAGGAAAAAACTTAAAAATAAACAAACAAACAAATAAATAAATAAATGCTGCTTAACTCTTTAATTTACCCTTCTCCCTGGCACGACTGCTCAGTCTCCTCAATTCTAATTTTTCTGTTCCTTTCATGTACTTTGATAATTTCACTTTTAGCACCCCTAATATTTCTTTCTTTGGAGTGTGCTTCCTTCCTACTAAAGTAAGCTGGGTTTTCGGTTTGAAAAAACCCATTCTGCAAAGCTTATTTTCCCAGGAAAATGGTTATTGGTCAGTATTTTAGGATGAGCTAGTGTAGACCCTCTAGATTCTAAGCAACTGTACAAAGTGGAATCCCCGCAGTGATATACCACCACTGCCACTCCTCCCTGGCACCTATGTGCTTAACCCCACTCTTACACCCCTCCCCAAATCTGCCACAGAAAAATTATACCCACAGGAGGAGGAGGAATAAACCGGGAAAACAATTAGAATCCTCCGAGAGCCAAGCCTGGTAAATTAGCTAAGTGCAATGGCAAGTTGATCAAATACCAAACAGAACAGGATCACAGGCCTAAGAGTTAAGGGACCAAAGAGGCACAGAAGGAAGGGGGTAGATGACAAAACCTGAGGGGCAGAAGCTGGGTTGAATGCAAGGCACAAGAGTTCACACTATTATGGCTTCCAATAAGTTCTCATAAGCACCTAGATAGATGGATCAGAGAATTGATAGCTGTGTGTATTACAAGATTTGGGATTCCGAGTGACAAACTGCAGCTTCTACATAAGATTTTGTTTTTCTTTTGGGAAGGAGGTTTCAAGGGTGGAGGCTGGGTACAAAGGGATAGGGAGATGAGTGGATTGGGGTACATGATGTGAAATTCACAAAGAAGCAATAACAAGTTAAACTAAAACAAAGAGAGAAAACAGGGTTGGTGAGAGAGCTGTGATCTTGCCACCTCATGATCTCAGTTTAACCCTGGGACCCCTGTAAAGGCAACAGGAGAAAACCGAGCCCTGAAGGTTGTCCTCTGACCCTCACGTGCTCATGCAGGCACACTCAAGTGCACACACGGCAATAAGAAGTTCTCTTGGGGAAGAGAGAATAGTAATGAAACCTGAAGAAAGCTTAGAAGTCTCGATGCTGGGTGTCAGACAAAGACACTGGAGAGCCACTTAGGGTTTTTAGCAGTGTGCCAAAGCAAGAGTCAGTAAGAAAGAAAACACAGGTTCAAGATCTCAAGGTCTTTTCTGTACAGGCAGAGAGGGGGTCGAGAATAGAACTATTCTGGGTTCTGAAGCTGCCTGCAGAAAGGTTGGTTTCTTATTCCTGGCACGCGCTCTCTTTCATGAGCACTCACAGAGGACCATCCACTTTCCTTTGTTACCCCTGTCACTCAGGATTCTCTAACTCACTTAACAGAAACTACTTTGTCCGGAAGAGGACACATTGGCTAATCCCCAAGTCCTTGGAGGGCTAAAAATTTCCCTGTAGGGTGCAACATTTTATTTTTCTCTTGGCTTCCTGAGTCCTCTCACTTCTGGGTCCAAAAGCACAACCCAAGGGACATGACACGCACCAGGGACCCAATCGGCCAAGTCATAGTCCCCATGTGTGGGACTTGTGGTTCCTGCCCTTGTGTTGTCTTTCCTGGACCCTCCTCTGTCCCCATCTCAATGCCTGACTTTAAATACATGGATGGCTATGCGCCATGAGGTGA
This sequence comes from Mus pahari, assembly GCF_900095145.1. NCBI lineage: Eukaryota > Metazoa > Chordata > Mammalia > Rodentia > Muridae > Mus > Mus pahari. The sequence continues at coordinate 39,411,845 of NC_034604.1, forward strand.
ATGCACAAAAATCCCAGGGCTGTACATCAAAAAGCTCCGACTTCAGCCCTGAAAAACACCCTGGGCTGCAGCCAAGGCATGGTGTGCCCTCTATTCACTCAGCTCACTCCTTCAGGCCTGCTTCAAAGCTCACCAAGGATGGCAGTGCCCAGCACAGGCGGCACTCAGCCACGAGATGCACAGTTGTAGACATGCCCCCCTCCCACCCCACCCAGTTTGCAGTGTTTTCCAGTCGGCCCTTTTATGGGGGAGGTGTGTTAATCCTTGACCTCTCCACACCTTGTTCTTTTTTCCTACCTCTGTACTCTCCCTACATAGGATCCTGCTCTTTGATAAAAGTGCTACCTGGAGTTCTCTAGGTGCCTATAAGTGATTTCCCACAATTACATATATTCATTCATTCATTCTCTCTCTCTCTCTCTCTCTCTCTCTCTCTCTCTCTCTCTCTCTCTCTCTCTCTCTCTCTCTCTCTCTCTCTCTCTCTCTCTCTCCTCTCTCTCTCTCTCTCCAATGTGGCTCCCATGAACACTACTTCTCCAATTGTGATGTATGTATGGTGTGATTATCTGGAAGCCCTCCTGGGTCTTTGAAGACAGGGCCCACATCTTACAGCAAGACGGCAGCAGAGGATCAGGTGAGAAGAAACCATTCAGGAAAAGCCGATGGGTTTAGGGTGTTCACAGGACAGTTTAGAGGTGACTATACACCCAAAGGCTGTAGAAACTCTTGGTTCCTTAGGGGAAAGCCTATCAAGCCGGTCCTTACGTTCCCATTCCCGTGGGTGTCGTCCAGCTGCCTGCAAGCAGTGTGGGTAAAAATGCAGAAACCCTGAACAGAGGATTGCATATCTAGGGAAGGGCTGGAAGTCTGTCTTACAGTGGAGGATGTCGAAGTGCCAGTTCTTAGAGCTCAATTACTCTATCTATAAAATTAGATTATAAGATAATACCCGTGTCTTAAGGGGCAATTGTGATACCAGGAATATCTGTACTGTTTCTCCTACTCAGCCGAGAAATTGCAGAGCTCAGTAAGTAGGGGCTGTTATTTCTTTATGAACAAGCTATCTTGCTGTAAAAGGCTCCAGAGATATAGGCAATCACATGGCTGAGTTTGCCCTACCAATGGTATAGCATCACAATGTAGCTTTTATAGCCAAGGCCCAGGTTTGGGTGGGAGGATTCTCATTTTCAATTATAGAAACAAGCAGCTAGGCCAGATTAAAAGCTGTCATTAAAAGTAAAACCCCAGAGCCAGCTGTGGTGATATGCATCTATAATACCAGCCCTGGGGAGGCTACGGCAGGAACGTGAGTTCAAGGCCAACCTAGTCTACGTAATGAGACCTTGTCTCTGGAGGCAAAATAAAATCTCAAAATCTAAAAGAAGAGACATACCTCCCCACTCCCCACCCCCCAGCCCCCACAAATACACACAGAGACACACACATGGGGAGAAGGGGCTCCGTCAATTAAAAAATATTACTGTCAATAAGATAAATACAGGCAAAAATCCCAGCATAGATGATTTAAAGACCCCCCCACCATACACTGAGTGACAAGAGTAACAATTGGCACTGAACAGTTACTGAGGGAGGAGATTCACTCATAATTGGGGATGTGGATTCTGCTAGATTCCCCATGCTTTAAGAGATGCCCCACACCCAGGTAGGTGTAGGAAACACTAACTTGACTTAGTGGGTTCTTTCCAAAAACAAAAACAAAAACAAAACAAAACAAAAATAAAGCTATGACCTTCTGAGGGGGTGTATGGGACGAGCCGGAGGGGGAAGAGTGGATTGGATATATTTAATTGTACACATGTATAAAATTCTCCAAAAGAGAGAAAGAAAATGTAAATGCCTTAGTATTGGTCCTAAATTAAAGCATCAAAAATTGGGAGTTAGGGGTGGAGGGAAAATTCTGTAAATTCTTTTCTCAATGAAATTGACCGTGGTGGAGTGTGTCTGTACCACATAGCTTGGAATTTAGCCACACAATTTTAGTGAAGACATTTCAGCTACCAAAATAGATTAAAGCCCCTTTCAGGCCACATTGATACAGTGTATTTTTCTTACACTAAGGCATATATTCAAAACCTCATCTTGTTACAAAGGGAGAGTGCAGTCTTAAATAATTAGGGGCTGAACTTTGCCCTCCACCTGTGTCTCTAAATTGATGACCTATCTGTGGCTCTGACTATGATGGAGGGCTTCAGCTCTGTCGTTTATCTTCTATTTGGTGTGGGGAAGGGGGGGGGAGGCGGGGTGCCCTCAGTTGTGTAACCCTGGCTGGCCTAGAACTTGCAATGTAGACCGGGCTGGCTTCAAACTCACAAAGATTCCCCTGCCTTTGCCTCTCAAGTTCCGGGATTAAAAGCATGCACCACCAAGCTTAGTTTGTCATTTTCTTTGAGAGGGGAAGGAAGCAGAGAGCGTGGGCAGAGACTCCAGAGCACAGATCATGGGACTGTAGTCCTGTCTGTCTCCAGAAGAGAATGGAGAGTTAGAAGAAATGAGTCCGTGTGAGCACAGCATGCCTATGCACTCTTATTGTCCAGCTCAACAACACATCCTGGGAAGCCATAGAAGCGGGAAAGACGAGTGTAAAACAGAATCTTTCCACATTTTCTGCAACTGAATCAGCCCCATGCTGACCACACACTGCAGCGGGTAGTTGTAATGACTGACTGAGCATCTGGTTCCTCCAGAGCAGCCAGCATGGAAGGGGGCTTCAGGGAGGGGAGGGGCTGCAAGGAGGGGAGGGATGGGAGTCGCTTTGTGGCACTTCTAATCACCCTAAGTGACACTGGCTCAGGAACATGTTGTCTGGTGACAAACAGCCCTAAATGCACGCCGGATGGGTGGAGCCATTTCATTCTTTAGCGCCTTAAATATTTTTTATCTTCCTGAGATTGTCTTGTGTTTTTTGTCACTGGGCTGACAGGTTGGGGGCGGGACAGAGCAGCCCCTCTGGAGCAGAGCTGAATGTCAGACAAGGGCAAAGGGCACGGTGTGATCTGCTGAGTGGCCCTGCTCTCTCCTGGTTACAGATATTATATCCGCTCTGCCATGAGGGCAGAGGTGGGGCTGAGTGATTAGTTAAGTACTCAAGCTTTCGGCTTTCCCCTGCTCAAGGCCAATGCACCAAATACGTGGACTTCACCAACTCTAGTTTAAAAACTTAGCACCCAAATGAATTAGGGAACTTCATTATAAACCGGCTTAGTATAGAAAAGCCATTTTGAAGGTCCTCTCTCTCACAGTTGCTTTGTTCACAAACCTTTAAATTGCATACTGGATGTTTGGCAATCTCTTTTGTGAACACTTTTTGTGTACACTCAAGACACGAGGGGGGGGAGTCACTTTTGTATTTTTGAGTAGTTAAGAAACACAAATTTCAAAAATAAAAACCGGGCAGATTGCAAGCAGCATAGGAATGACCTATTCTGAGATTTACTATGCAATTCTAATCTAAGTTTTGATTTCTTGATGAAAATAGAGGTGGGAAAGTCTAAAAAGAAAAGCTTACAGCACCTCTAAAGACAGACAAGTTTTCAGCTGGCCCCTGTACCCAGAAAGGGTTTCCAGTCTCTGCTATCCATCCCAGTGGGGACATTGGTAAGGAGATTGGTTGTCAGTTCATGGCTTTTATCCCTTCGGTTGTTTTAGATGTTAGGATGCTGGGGCTTGAACGCAGTTGTTGCCAAGTAAGCTTGGGGGCCATTGTTGGGGAGGTGCCTGGCTGTCTGTGTCCACAGGAAGGTGAGAGGAAGCAGCCTTTGGCCAGAGGCAGAGCACTCCCTTGGGGCTGCTAACTGCTGTTTGCCATTCCAGGAGAAACTCATTAGCACTGGCAAGCCCCAGCCCCAGCCACTGGTGCACTGCACTGCTACATATACTCACAAATTTACCTGAACTGTTTCTAAACACTTGGTTTCACTTTCTAAGGGAACCTAGGCTCTATCTCAGTGGTCTAATACTAGTTCAGCCATGAGCCTGTCCTGGGTTTCATCCACAGCACTGCAGAAAGTAAAATTATTTGAAGACATATGAGGTTAAAAACCAGCACCTTATAGTTCATATTGCATTTTATTGGTAATAAAAATATTTGCTAATAATCACAGTTTTAAATTTTTAATAGTGAGTCCTAGTTAGGGTTTATCATAAAATCTCTTTGTTACCCAAGGAGTTGTAGGGGGCTGCAACCCTGTAGTTGCAACAACAATATGAACTAACCAGTACCCCCTGAGCTCGTATCTCTAGCTGCATATGTAATGTAGCAGAAGATGGCCTAGTCGGCCATCATTGGGAAGAGAGGCCCCTTGGTTTTGTAAACTTTATATGACCCAGCACAGGGGAAGGCCAGGGCCAAGTAGTGGGAGTGGGTGGGTAGGGGAGCAGGGGCGGGGGTGGGGTATAGGGAACTTTCGGGATAGCATTTGAAATGTAAATAAAGAAAATAATAAATAAATTAAAAAAAAAGACATCAGGGAAAAAAATAAAATCTCTTTGTGCTCATTCTTTGTACATAGTAGAAAATTCCTCTAAATGAAGGAGGTTTGGGGGAGAGGGAGCTGGTTTAGTTTTAGTTCCAATAGACCACATACTATCATGGGGTGAAACTTGAAGCCCTCAACCAGAAATCCCCCAAATTTGGGGTTCCTAACTATGGATGTGTTTCTCATCCCAGTGCTCTTTGTCACCATTAGGCTCAAATGAACGTGGCTCTCACAAGCCCTGGGCCAGTGACTTGAAAGAGCCAGTCCCTGAAGAAAAATAAAACAAAGCAAAACACAGCCCTTCTCAACATCTCATTCCCTGTGGGGATTCTAACAAGTTAAGACAGCCAGCAGAGAAATAGACACACATTATTAATCAGAATCTCAGCGTAAATACTTGAAGTCTGGATTTAGTCAGGTTTCCTTAGAACAAAATTATATTCTCTGCTCTGACACAGGCGGTGTGAACCAGAGAAGCATCTGCCAAAAAGAATTAACTAAAGGGAAGCTAACAAAGGGAGGCCTGTTTTGTGTTGAAGCAGATCTCGTAGTAACAGGCTGGACTCTAGAACCCTGAGTCGCCAGCTTATCCACATGTGAGCGTCATAGGTGACTCTGCATTGACTCCTAAATACAGAAAGCCCAAGCTGCTATCAGAACAAATCCCTGCCTTTTCCATCTTTCCTTCCAGAAGCTAGTCTGTTAAAGGTAAGAAATAGACATTGGCTATGTCTAGTGGTTCAGCTGCCTAAATCCAGCTAAGACCCAGACTACAGGACCTATGGTGAGTCTTCAAACATTTTTTAAGCATATGTCTTCCTCTCTGCATTTACTTTGAACAGTAACTCTCTACAGGAAACTTTTATAAAATGCCTATTATAATATAGAATGTATTCTAGGCACAAAAACAGATCTAGAGAATACAGAACCCATTCTTGTCCCTTAAGTTTTAAGGCATGACAGTCATATCACAAACCATGTATATTTTTAATATACAACTATAAGTTTACACACACACACACACACACACACACACTCACAATGAGGCACACAGTCAAGAGAGTAAGCATCAGACAGGGAACCAACAGGCTCCCCCTTCCCATTGCCTGACTGCCTCTCCCAACTGAAGTCAATTATTGGTCCAATCTCTGTCATTATTACATTATTAGTCAGTTTATATTGTATGTAGCTTCGTATAAATGAAGTTACTCATCCGGACTATTTCACTTAGCATAAGTATTTTGAGATTTATCCATGTACTTGTATGGATAAATAATGCATCTTTTGTTTATTGCATAGTGTTTATTATATACATATACCATAGTTTGTTTATCCATTCAATGGCCAACCCACATTTGAGGTATTTCCAGGTTAGGGTTGTTACAAGTGAATACCCATGGGCACACACTTGAAACGACTAGGTGGTGACATACCTGCATGCCTAACTGACGGTGAAATTACGAAACTTAAAAAAAAAAAAAAAAAAAAAAAAAAAAAAAGTTACACACCAGGGCAGAAGACATGGCTCAGCAGTTAAGAGCACTGGCTGCTCTTCCAGAGGACCCAGGTCCAATTTCCAGCACCAGAATGGTGTCTTACAGTCTGTAATTAAACTCCCAGAGGGTCCCGCACCCTCTCTGACCACCAAAGGAACTGCACAAATGTGGTACACCTATGTACATATATGTAGGCAAAACAGTCATGCACAGAAAATAAAAATAAATATCTGTATAAAACAGTTACGCCAGTCAATTATCAGCGTTCAAGATGCCTCCTGCCCACTCACTTCAGTCCTAGTTACATTCTTCTTCATTTTCCCCATTCTAGTGGCTGTGGTGGCATCTCACTGTGGTTCTATTTACATTTTGTTGCTATCTAAGCAACATTTTGTCTTTTTTCCCCCCACATGTTTGACAATTCATCTTAACTGATAAAGTGCACAATTCTTTTGCACTTTAATTCTAATGTCCTTGAGGGAATGGGGTGCTGAGACTGGGTTGCCTTACTGTGTAGCCCAGGTTAGCCTTGAACCCCAGATCCTCCCTTTCTCAGCCTCCAGGATGCTGGGGTTGTGAATGGCACCGTGCTTGCTTGCACACTACTTAAATGGGTTGTTTTGCTTTGCATTGCTGAGCTGCAAGAGCTCATTAGACAATCAAAACACACAAGTTGTTTGGCAGACATATTTTACAAATATTTTCTCCCAGATGTACACCGTTCCTTGAGTCTTTTGAAAAAGAAAAGTTCATCTTTTAATGAGGGGGCTATTCATTTTTTCCATGATTTTTGTACTGTATTTGATAAATTTCAACTAAGAAATGCAAGCCAAGGGAATATATTTGTGTTCCGTTTTCGAAGCCGATACTAGCTTTGAGTTTGTTCTTATATCCATGTGAGTGAAGCACGAGGTGCTCTTGTGTCCTTGAAGTTGTTACAGTATCATTTGTACAAAAGATGGTTGGTTGCTCCCGGGTTGCGGCTCCTCCTTAGTCAGAATGTCTTGTGCATATCTTTTTACTGTTTTGTGCGCATCTGTTTGTCTATCTTATTTCAAAAAACCTCAGTGTTTTGACAGGTCTTATAACAAGTCTGCTATCCCCAAGTTTGTTCATGTTTTTCTAACTTCATTTTGTCAACTTAAGTACTTCTTTTTTTTTTCCAATTTTTTTATTAGATATTTTCTTCATTTACATTTCAAATGCTATCCCCCAAAGTCCCCTATACCTTCCCCCTGCCCTGCTCCCCAACCCACCCACTCCTGCTTCCTGGCCCTGGCATCCCCCTGTACTGGGGCATATAATCTTTGTAAGACCAAGGGCCTCTCCTCCCATTGATGGCCAACTAGGCCATCCTCTGCTACATATGCAACTAGAGACACACTAATAAGCCGATATTAGCCCAGAAACGTAAAATACCTAAGATACAATTTGCAAAATACGTGAAACTCAAGAAGGAGGAAGACAAAAGTATGAATATTTCATTCCTTCTTAGAATGGGAAACAAAATACCCATGGAAGGAGTTACGGAGACAAAGTTAGGAGCTGAGACAGAAGGAAGGACCATCCAGAGACTGCCCCCACCCAGGGATCCACCCCATAAACAACTTAAGCACTTCTTTGTGGATTTTTTCAATCAGCTCGTCAGTTTCTACAAAAAAATATCCATGGAATGGAAAGCTGAACCGGAAAGAGTCACATTGCAACACTATTGAGTGGCTGAGCTTATGGAGAGGGAGAAGTTCCAAGCCTAGATCGTACCTTGACTGCCATTAGTAAACTGGTTGTGCTGAAGGGGTTGGGGGTAAGTTAAAGAAAGACGTATCATTCTTTCACAGTTTTGTTTTTGTCATCTGGTTTAAGACTGTCATCGTACCAACAAATTCATATTTCATTTTCAGTACGTCTAGCTTGGAAAGGGGCCCTCCCCTTAAGTATTCCACCACTTTCTTCACAGCTCCTGACTGAGGACTCCTGAAACTTTCTCCATGTGAATCCTGACACCGCCCAGTAATACTCCTGAAAACACACTATACTCAGTATCTTTTCATGTCTCTTTCAAACAATAGCCCAAATGCTAGTAACAGAATGTCTTAGATCAGGCATTATCCTTTCAGATTATACAGTGAATACAAACTATTTCCTTACTCAACTCTGTAATACTGAAGGTGCCTGTTTTCCTTAAAGCAAATGTCCTTGTCTTTAAGCATCTTCTACTAGTGGCAAAAACCACTGAATTTTTAAACTGCATCACATGAGGATCTGCAGCTTCTTAAGACTCCCAGGCTCAGTCAACAGTGTGTTTTCTTCTGTGTAAATTCCAAATGCAGCATCGTTAATCCAAACAATAGCTCTCCAAATGGCATGGGTGCCAGAGAAACCTCCAACTTTAAAGGTCAAAAGGGACTTTTCCTTAAGTCCAAACAGTTGCTACTGACTTCAGATCTCTTATGAGTATAGCAAGATCCTCCGAGCTCACACTCCCCTGCACAGGTGAAAACCCAACCAGGGAGTATAGGCAGAGGTTTTGCCTATAACCTGAACAAAGGGTTGTACCTCCTATGGCTTAAAATACTCACGGTGGTTCAGGAGATGCAGGACTGTTGGCCATTCTCCTGCCTCCATCTCATTCTGGAGGAATGGCAGAAGAATTGAAGGGTGTGGGATGAAGCATCAGTATGGTGTTTGATGGGTTCGCTATGGCTCTCATGGGGATGACCTTATTAACTGCTGGTGAGGCAATTCTGGATTGAAAAAGGCAGTCTCACGAAGTGGACTGGACTCTGGTGTGACAGATGATCACACATGAACTGATATTAAGGAATCTCTTTCTAAAACCCTGCCATAGAGGTATTCTGAATGGTAGCAGTCTAAAGTCCTCAAATGCAATCTACCCACTCACCTTTCAGTGTTGAAGCATATGTTACCTCACCTCACTCCTAGTGGTCTTTCCGCAGATCTCACTCACCACTTACCTACAAGCATTCACCAAATACTGTTGGAAAGTGGAAAAGTTTCCAGGATGCTCCCCGTAAACTGATACATCTTCATCTACCTCTGCTGCAATAGGCACTTTGTGCTATTATGCCATGGAGACTTCGCCTGCTGACACAATGACAACGAAGATGAAACAGGGAGCCAGGGAACCTATTCCAGGCACCTCCCTTGTGCTTGGTCCATAGATACATTCTGGACAGTCAAGACAGATGTTCACTGGCATCTTAGGAACCGGTGAGAATTAGCGAGAATGTCAGAGCTAGAAAGGATACAAATTAACTCATCTAATGACTCGAGGGTAGAAGTGAGGAAACAAAGCTAATGTTCTCAGGATCTCTGTGAATGAGAGAGAGCTTCTGGAAAAAAACAAAAACAAAAACAAAAACAGTGCTGAACAAGCTGCTTAAAAGAGCAGGAACCGAAAGCACAGCTAGGACCCAAGAGTTGCTCTGAGGTCCTCATGAAGAACTGATGTAATGAGAAAGTCAAAAGTCGTGGGGGGGAAGAGGAGAGGCCCTCACATTTTAGTTCATAAGCGACAGGAAATCCACAAACAGCCTGCACAAAGATGAGGGATTGTGGCAATCAGAGTAGATTGTTCTGGAGCATACCTGTAAGCAGCATCTGGATTTTAAGGGATGTTTTCCTTTTCAAATTAAACTGTGTAACTAAATGTTGCAACATTTGAAAGTAACTAAGCGCCTAATGAGGGAGTCTGTGATTACTAAAGTGCCGGCTTAAGAAGAAAAGATGTTACAATGTAAATAATTTCCATATATCCTTTCATCAGCTTTAAAGTAAAGCTAAATGAAGCGCCTCCAACCATTTCCTTATCTCCAGAGCCATCACTACCAGTAGTCCCTCAGTCACTACAGTACCCAGGGCACTAAGACAGGCATTTATCAACTGAGAAACACCCAAACATTAAAGAAATCAAAATGTAAGACTCAGCCAAACAGTACCACACGCCAGTGGTTCTCAACCTTCCTAGTGTTGTGACTATTTAATACTTCCTGTTGTAGTGACCCCCAACCATAAAATTATTTTCTTGCTACTTCATAACTATAATTTTGCTACGGCTATGAATCATAATGTAAAAATCTGATATGCAGGATACCCGATATGTGACTTCCAAGGAGGTCTTGACCCCCGCCCCCAAGTTGAGAACCACTGCCATATAGTGTTTAGTATATAATACCTGGGATAATCCATATGTCCACTTTCCAAACACTTTATTCCTGAAATGGCCCCTCCCTCATGGTAATGCAAGCTATTGCCAGTTTGCAGATCTGACCTTGACTCCTATCCTACAGCTATAGGGCTTATTCGCTGATGTAACTAACCTCTATACTTTAAACCAATACATAGAACAGCTTCTCTTCTATTAGTTTGTATCCTTAAACAAACCACCAGATCACTCACAGTTGATAGCAGGCTAAAGGTACTCCTAATAGGAACACCACTGAGATAGTCTGTAAAATTTGCATGGCTAGGCTCCCAATCTCATATAATTTCTACCTATCTAGAATGACGCTAAAGTAGGAGGTGGGTAGCAAGCACATTTCATTCTCAACATAAAAACCAGGTAAAAGGTATTCTTTTCTCAGCCCTGAGACTCTTTGTGCTTTGCTCTGGCAGCACATATACCACACTCAGAGTGAAGGACAGATAGCATGTGACCTGCGCAAGCTTCAGATGGAAATCTGGGCAATGTTCCGCACTGTCTGAAAATATCAAAGATTAAAAAATAAATTTTTAAAAAATTGACTTTAAAAAGAAAGATTTATTGTTTTCTGTCCCTTGCTCTATATCACCTGTCAGGAAAAAGAGACTCTATGTGGAGACTATTAATCTGTCTTTCCCTCCTGGGCCAATGCATTCTTCTGATTAAAGGCTGGTCTGGTCTAACCAGTACTGGGTATTAGCACAACAGAACTGAGGCCAAGAACAATAGAAACACTGGTTCTATCCAGTGAGCCCAGACCTAGGCAAATCCAACAAATAATGTTTCAGTGAGCAATTCATTGCCAAACTTCTGACTCTAGGTTCACACACAGAGGAAACATTAAAGCATTCTGAGTGGATATGGGGACCAGTCCAAAGCCTGACTCTGTAGACTTGAAACGGCTACTTTAGAGTATGGCAAAAAAAAGGAGGCAGCAGAGGAGGAGGAGGAGGAGGAGGAGGAGGAGGAGGAGGAGGGGCAGGAGGAGGAGAAAAACAATTCCTCCAAAACAAAAATCCTAGTGGCCCTACTTTTGGGGGACCACTCTAGTGACAAATATGTATCTTTATAAATCTTTCCAAATTGTTCTGCTCAAGGTAGGGATGATCTACATAAAGAATCCACTTCCAGACCTAAAGCAGATCTACAAATGGCTGTTAAGAGGCCAACTGAAAATGTTCACCACAGACTGCCTGAGCCCTCTTCATCTCCTCCAGGAAAGTTCCAGCACTCTGTTTGACCCCTTTAGTGAGGCACAGGTACTAGAAGTCTCCTTAATCTTCTCAAACCTTTGACTATGAAAACATCTTTCAGCCATTTTCCCACCAAAACTGGGGTGTGTAAGCTGGTGCTTACAGGTAAAGGAAATCATCATGCCAGCCTGGCCAACCTGAGTTCTATCCCTGAACCCTACGTAAAGGTAGAGGAGAGAATGAAGTCCACAAAGCTGTCCTCCTGCCTCCACACTATGCACTGTGGCTTGCATGCATGCATACACATGCCCATGTGCACACACATGAACATACACATGCACACACACAGACACATACATGCACATATGTGTGCATACACACGCACATCACTAAAACAATAAAAATTTACTCTGATTTTTTTAAACTAGAGTACACCCGTCCCTTAGCCAAATAAAATTTGAAGCTCAAAATGAATGACAGTGATGATTAATAACACCGTAAATATTTTTTAAATTGTCAACTTGTATTGATACTAAAATGATTTTGAAACAGAAGGCAGCAGAAGTCTTATACAATGAATGCCAAAAAATTTTAAGAAATGATAGAAAAGACAACTGCCAATTTAACAAGTACCATAGCAATTGATTCAGGCAAGAATCATGGTCAGAGGGGGCTGGGGAAATGGTTCAGTGGTTAAGAGCACTGGCTGTTCTTCAGGAAAACCAGGGCTCTATTTCCTGTACATCAGCTCACAAGTATCACCAGGCAAGGAAATGGTCTATAGATATGTGTGCAGGCAAAACACCCATACACATAAAATGAATCAAAAATGTTTTCTTTTAGAAGAATCACTGACAGACTAAAATTACTGAACAAGGGTTGTTGGGAATTAGATATGCCCAACTACAATAGGGAAGTCTGGTGGGTGCCAACTTAACTTGGTGGTCCAAAGGAACGTGGAGTCTCATTAGGTAGAAGGAAGAATGCCATGCATCTATTGATCTGATAGACTGATAGACTATCACACCCCTATATCCCAGTCAAAGAATATTTTCCCTGAAAATGCTCAGGTTTCCAAGTGCATAGCAAGGATGCCTTAAAATATTCAGAAGAAAGGTAAACATAGAAATAAAACCATTGTAGCAGAATGTTAGGATCAGTGAAGTGAATAAAGCTGTTCATTATCTTGGGTCACTCTGAACCTCGCCTGCCTGGAGGTTTGATAGTAAGAGGAGAAAAATTAACATGAACAGCAAAGTTTTTTTTTTTTTTTTTTTTTTTAGTGGAGAATATAAATAAAAGCATCCAGAAGGATATGGAAAATTATGGAGAACTAGGAAAAATACTGGAAGTAGTATAAAATAATATATTCTTGTAACCCCTGCAAAAGTCCGTCCATTTGGTTAAATACTTGCTGAGAATCTATGGGTCCAGAACAAGCTGGCTGTCAAAGCCAGAGATGGTTTAGCAGGTAAAGGGGCTTGCTGCCAACCACGATGACATGAGTTCAATCCCCAGGCCACTTATACATGAACTATCCAATCTTTAGTAAATTCTTGTTGGATACTAAAGCTTCCTTTCATCATTTAAAAATATCTCCACTAAAAACTCAAAGACTCACTTTAGAGAGTTAAGAAATATGTCAATTCCCTTAAAGACAACTCTCAGGTGGGGGTGATCTTAGGCGTTTCTAGGGCAGGGAGGACTCACATCTCATGCATTAACAAGGAATGCCCTGGCATTTTCAGAAATAACTTCACATGACATCATCCCAATCACTAAGAGGCTCTAATCAAATTCTATGCATGGTCAATCTTACCATTCTTTCAGCATGATAAACTGAAAACCACAGTATCTAGGCTCCCCCCCCCCCCTTTAGAGGAGAAAATACTTGGTGTTGAGTTTTTTTTTTCAATTCAACAGTGTTAAGTTCTGATCCAACAAGATGAAAGATTCTATCCATCAAAAGTGAAAGTAGTGTATCAAAGCATGCCAGTTAGGGAAAATGGTTACTTTCCCTTTGAAGATACAGGATGAATACTTGATGCACTATGGATATAACCCGAGCATCTAGCTTGACCTCCACTCTATGAGTGTGCTGCATAACTTCCTGGTCACAGATCGCTGCTTTTCTTCTTGCCACTGAGCTGAAATACAAGACATTGCCAAAGACACCTCTTCAGATGCCCACAACCATGGGCAAAGCTTGTGAAGGCTTCTGACACTCTACCTATAGGAATTTCCCAAGCTACAGAACTCACAGACAGAAGTCAATTGTTTTTGAAGTCCTCATGCTAATGCAAATTCCACTCCTCAAAACCCCTTATTCCAGGAACCTTTCCCTGTGAGAACAAAGCACTAAGAGGCTTGGTCATCAATGCCCAGTGAGAAGAGGAGAGGAAACTTTTCTGTATTGAGGCTCAACAGATGAAGATAGATTCCTCATTTCAATGTTTCTTGTGGCCCATCCACTTCCCAATTGCAGAGAACCCCAACCATCACACTTCCCACTAACTGAACTCAGCAGTTCAGCTTTTGTATCTCATTCTCTTGACTCCCTAGAAAACATGTTATTGCCTCCAAAACTGTCATAGGATGCAAAGTCTTTAAAAGTAGGAGCCTGTTGGCTTTTTCTAAATTACACCCCGCCAACAAACCCAGTAGGAATAATCTTCTGACCCATGCCATGGATTCTAGATGTTTCCCCCATTAGTCATGGCCCTCTTTTATGTTTGCTTTGTTCCTATCGTCTAATGTGCTAATGAGCTTTCTCATTACTCTCTGACCTCTAGATATCATCTTTAAACTGGAATTTCCTCTAGAAAAGAATGTTGACAAAAATTTTTAGCTGCTATGAAAGTTACAAGTAATGTCTCTACGATAGCTACAGTTATCAAGATGCCAATAGGCATGAGGTAAAGTAGTGAGATTTGGCACAGTGAAGAATAGCACAGTCTTGTTGACATCCAGTGTGAGCATTTATTTAACCCTACTTCACTCATGTCTACTTTCATCACCAATAACTTATTAACTGGCACTAAGTTCTGTAGGGCCTATATAATTTGGACTTTAAGCAGCCCCTTGGTTTCAAATGCACTGCTGTGTGAATTCATAAGCTATACAATTCAACTACCTCACTGGCACATCGCAAGTTCAAGCCCAAAATGTTCATGTGACTTGCTAGCTATTACCTTAAGGGAATTCTAACAAGTAAAAAGAGAACTCATCGCTTCCAGTGTTGAACTGTCAAAACTTCAAGGAGACAGACAAACAAACAAACAAACAACCCAACAGGTATGAAAGACACAGGGCATGACAACTGGCTTAGCATTTAAGTAGCATTGAGCGCCCATGTCAGACCGCACAGAACTGCCTGTAACTCCAGGTCCAGGGGATCTAACACCTGAAACCTCTGAGGCACCAATCCTCCTGTGAACATAGCCATGTTCACAGGCACACATATATAATCACAAATAATTAGAACAACTATTTTGTTAAAGATGTTAAAGGTGAATGATATGTCCATTGTCTGGGGGTGGGTGAGGAGCTGGACTCTTTTCCAGACTTGTATTGGTAGGTTCTACTTAATCCGATTAACTTGGCATGACTGTATCCCATTCTATCCTCAATGCTGGAATCACGGGGCCCACTCAACTGACTCGCAGGATCCACGTTCCAGAACTAGCTTGCCAGGTACTAGAACATATCAAAGGCAAGACTCAGCATGTCCATACCCTTCACCATGTCTGTCAGCTTTCAGGTGTCTCTTAATGTCACACCTTTGCAGCATTCCATTTCCAGAAAGCTACAACAGGGAAACTGGAGAGTCTATCAGCATATTCAATATATATATATATATATATATATATATATATATATATATATATATATATATACACATTAGCATTCAAAATCAGACTAATGCCCGATTATATACACATATATTCAATGTATCAACACTTACAGACCCTTTAACTCTAATGGAAGATACTTTGAAATTTTATTAAAGCAAGGAGGGACTTATTAGTAAGCTAAGACTATAGAATTACAAATTAAACCTAAGTAACATTTATATAAGGGAGAACATTCATACAGATCTTCAGGAAAAAACAACCCAGCTCTAAGCCCTATGATAAATGCTTGACGGGTGCTTGGAGCCAGATGGTCTGGGCTCTGAGCCAGGCTCCACTACTCCCTATGTGACCTTAACTGCTCAGCTATAAAATGGATATTATTAAAAGTATCCAGCAAGGAGTGGAACCAGAACTTGGGATAACTAGCATCTATCGCCAGGCTTAGACTGTGTGTAGCTACAGTTTGGCCCTTTCAGAACTTTGGAAGTAGCCAAAGAAGAGGAGGAGAATCTTCAGGCAGAACTTTTGTCTTTGTGCTGTAAATCCATCTTCATGTCCACTATAGAAGCTCGCAAGGGGGGTTGAATGAGATGGGTAATGTGAAGCCTATGGCATATGAGGCACAGTAGGTACTTTATAAACTTACCGCTAACATTCATCAGATAACACTATGCTAGAGTACTGAGTACCATAGGAAGAGGGTGATGAAGATGTGAGAACCATCCCTGGACAGATGAAGGCCTCACATGGCTACAACCCTGTTCTCAGTGCCTAAGTCCACCACATTTATTATTCTGCCCCAAAGAAGGGCTGAACAGAATCTGAAAAGACAAGGCCAGGAAGACCACAGAGAAGATGCACAATGCTGTTCATGGAATTGCCCAAGCCTTAAAACACCCCTGCAGAGAAAGAAGAGAAGGTACCTAAAGAGAAAGGGAAGAGCTGCAGCTAGCAAGGGCACAAGTGAACCTGCAAAACCTGGAGATGCTTAGGGCAGTGTGCGCATGCTCAGCGACTGTACCTCATATTCCTCCTACACATCCTGAAATACTGTTTCTCAAGCTGGGAGGTGGTGGCACACACCTTTAATCCCAGCATTCATGAGGCAGAGGCAGGCAGATCTCTGAGTTCTAGGCCAGCCTGGTCTACAGATGGAGTTCCAGGACAGCCAGGACTATTCAGAGAAACCCTGTCTCCAAGAGAGAGGGGTGGGGGGGGATGAAAAAGGAAAGGAAAGGAAAGGAAAGGAAAGGAAAGGAAAGGAAAGGAAAGGAAAGGAAAGGAAAGGAAAGGAAAGGAAAGGAAANGAAAGGAAAGGAAAGGAAAGGAAAGGAAAGGAAAGGAAAGGAAAGGAAAGGAAAGGAAAGGAAAGGAAAGGAAAGGAAAGGAAAGGAAAGGAAAAATACTGTTTCTCAACAAGTTTTACAAATTCAGAATTTTGTTTACCTTTTAAACGCTTTGTTATTAGCACATGGAACTCTTCATAGATAGTGGGGGTGACGCACATGTCACCAACACAGCATCTCCCAAGCTTGATTAATGCATGGAAAACATTAATGTGTTGAAAACATCCAAACCCCTGACGGCCTTCAGACTTCCTTTTTGCTCCCCGGCTGAGGGGTTCTGACATTCACTTTGATCGTCTCCTTGGCACACGCTCCTGTGGTGCAAGGGGGTGGGTGGGGGTGGGGAACAACAACCCAATTTCAATTCTATGTTTTCCTCCTCCTCCATCATCAATACAGACTTAACTCCTTCAAACCAAGAGACCTGCTGGGACCTGTCCCTCTAAAAGAAACTTTGCTAGGATGTTAGACAATCTGAACTTCACAGTGATGTCACTGAGATTGTGTACCTCGGGAAAAACCAATGGCTCTTGTTCAAGACTTCAGACTGATAATTCTGCCCATCTCATTTCATTTTTGAAAGTCTGAGTCAAGACGGCCTAGAGTGGCTCACACGTTTAATCTTAGCTCTCGGGGGCAGAGGAAGGCCGGTTGGTGTTTCCCTATAGCCAGTTCAAGTAACTAGACTTACACCCAGAATGCCTCTGGGTGTCTATCTCAGGCTAGGATGTACCACGCATTGTTAAGAATGAAACAATGATGCTGCCTGCTTCTGTCCCAAGTATGGTAGCAGCAGCAACTCCATGACCTACCAGATGCTCTGAAATTTCCATTTTATGTTCTACATCATTCAAGAAATAGCTTAGGAGCTGATACAAGGAATAAAACGGCCATCTTGCTGTGATGTATAATTCGATAAGATACTAGCTAGCATCCGTGCATGCCTTCCCCTCCCCTCCCCCAGTCTCTTTGTCTCCTGCCCCAGAGTCCAGGCAGATGTCAACAGCATATTCTGCCACTTTTGTAGAGAAAGACATGTTTATTATCTAATTAACATTTCCTTGAAAAGTCATGCTGAATCCATCCCATATCACCTATGGTAAAATTTGGCTGCTCCAAATCCCTAGATACAAATACTCTCCGATTGTAACCACCACAAAGTTCTGTTATTCTTAAAGATGGCCCAGGAGGGTGCTGACCATTAGAACCAATTCTGTTCATCTAAGCACCCTCTCTTGTCAAACAGAAAAGAATTTATGTAAGCGCTCAGGTCAGGGATGGGGCTCAGTGATGATGATACACTTGCCTACCATGTGTGAGACTTAGGTTTGACTCCTGATATGCTATAGAGAGAGGGGGAAAGAGGTGAGGCGGGGGCAGTGGGGACTTACGCTAACTCTGTTGCCTGTCTGTGGATCCGGCTCCCCTATCTGGGCTGTCTTGTCTGGCCTCAGTAGGAGAGGGTGTACCTAACTCCTGCAGTGACTTGATGTGCCAGGGTGGGTTGGTTCCTGGGAGGGACCTCTCCTCCTTCTTAGAGGTGAAAGGGAAGGAGAGACGGGGAGGGACTGTGTGAGTGAGCAGGGAACTGGGAGGAAAGGAGAGGCTGTGATCAGGATGTGAAGTGAATAAATAAATAGATAGATAGATAAATTAAATAAATAAATAAATAAATAAATAAATAAATAAATAAATAAATAAATAAGGTGGGAAAAAACCCACATTACTCTGCCCAGCACCCAAAAGAATCTGGGAGCTAAATAATTGTTGACTCGTTGAGTGTAATGGTTCTTGCCTACTTTCAGGAATTCTGTGATAGTTCACAAAAAATAAATTGTGGGGCCTAGAGAGATAGCTTAAAGGGTTTGCCATACCAGGTATGGTGTTTGAAATTATAGCACTCCGAGGGGAAACAGGCAGATCCATGGAACTCTGTGACCAGCTAACCTAACCTAATCAGCAGACTCCAGGCAACTGGGAGACACACATGCAAACACACACGCGTACACACACACACACACACACACACACACAAGCACATTCAGAGATACCTCCATGGTCTAATAATTTCTTTAAGGACACAAGAAAGTCAAATTGAAATATACAATCTATTGTCCCAATATAAAGAAAACAAACAAGCTAAAGCAAAAACCAAACCAAACATCATCAACAAAGCCTACTTCTAAATAAAGCCTCTACTTTGACCACAGTCAATTTGGACATTCAGCTCTGGAATGAATCCCCCACATTGACCTGCATTGCTCTAAGTCTGAACTCTCTAAGAGTACAGTCGAATGAAACCAAATGCGTCCACCCTGCCGAGAAGGCCACTCTGAGAAGAGCAATTGCAGCAGCAGCAGCAGCAGCAGCACACAGCTCAGCTTACCTGGGCCTTCCTTTGTGAACTGTGCCTGGATCCAACAAGACTGCATCATAGCAGAGGTGAACGATGCCGCAGGCCCATAATATGGGTCGGGCTACTAAGGCAGGTACCCCTAAACACACTTTTGATACAGCCAAGATCTCCCACGTCTTCAACATTCAACACAAGAGAACACCAGAAGGCCATGCTGAGCACAGCAGGTATTATATATAGAAACCAGCCAGAGTTAAAACGGGACGCCTTCCTCTTGCCCGTTTCCTCGAGGAAACTCTATGCCCCACCCAGCCTTGTTCTTAACAGGGCACTTGTGCATGGATCCCGGATATGCAGACTCCAGGAGAGTACAAGGCACGAAATGTAGCTGCAGGTCTGCACCAAATGGTGACCCGAAGGTTACTGACTGGAGGTACATGAGAAGACGTAAATGGTTTGTGATGACTTCGGGCCAAGGTTGGTGCAGTTATTCTGCCCTGTAAAGCTGGATACCAGAGGTCCTGTGTGTGTGTATGTGCACATGCGTGTGAGTGCATGTGTGTATGTGAGTGTGTGTGTATGTGTGTGTCTGTGTCTATGTATGTATGTGTCTGTGTATATATCTGTGTCTGTGTGTGTGAGTGTGAGTGTGTATATCTGTGCCTCTGTCTGTGTGTGTGTGTCTTGTGTGTCTGCGTTGTGTATGAGAGAGAAATCTATCTTCTGGGAGCTGCTAAAAATGACTAGAAAATTCTTCCCATTAGTCCTGCTGCTACGTCTCCTCCACAGTTTTTCTTAGATGTTTGGAAGCAGATGACTCTGCTCCCCCAGTGAAAGGTGCCATATGAACTTTAAATTATTCAAAACGAAACGGACTCCACTGGAAAAGGAAACCAATTCAGAGAACAAGCGCTGGCCTCATCCTTTCCACTCCATAGTCTTTAAAAGATAAAAATTCAGCACATGAGGCAATCAATCAAAGAAGTATCCATCTCTAGCTGAAATACCTGCCGCCCTGTTACCTCTGTTCCAATAATCAAACACATGTGGCTATCAGTTTACATCCCCAGAGGAATTCCCAAATGAGAATTAAATCTGATTCGGCCATGCAAGTGACTTAGTTTCTTCTGCTGAAGTAATTTAAACGTGAATAAGAAATATATAGTTTAATGGAATTTAGCTCCTGAGAACTTAAAATATCCAATAGTACTTATAGGTGCTAAGGGAGAGAAGGTAAATAAACTGGCGAATGCGGGTTTCACACTAGGTCATCTCACTCCCTGTTCACCCTTTGCATGACAGGAATGCCCAGGGAGAAGCAGAGCCTGGAGAAGCCATCTTCACCTCAAACTGGGCCTGACTGCTCTTCCAGAGGCCCCTGGGGTAAAAAGACTTTCACCACTTGCATTCTTCCAGTGAGCCAAGCCACTTGGAGGGGTCATCCTTTCACTGCAGATGCTGCCGAGGCTCCAAGTTTGCACAAGCAGAAAGGTATGGATGTCTTAATCCATCTAGCCTAACTCTAGTCTGGGGCGCCTGAAGACTGCCAGTGTATGCCAGACCTTCAGGAACACCTGAAGACGGAGCAGCCTTGGTGACTATCCCCAAACCATTTCCGTGGTTTCTCAACCTGGCGGGATGGGTTTTCTAGCAGGTGCTCAGATGCTCCAAACAGTCTGAATTCCACAAAAAGTCAAAAGTCAAAAAAATTGCCCCTTTTCCTGGCCTCTTGACTGGTGCAATTGAGCTGCATTCCTGAGAAAGTAGAAGAGACCAGCTCATGAGTGATGCCCTGGAGTTAAAATGATGTTGATGTATTTACTATGCAAACCAAGGAAGTCGCAGAGATCTGGGACACAAATTTCAATATATCCTAGGAATATGCTGGAAGTAGACCAGCTTTCAAGGCCCAGAGTAGTAGATGGACCCAGGCTCTGGACTCTGATTCCCATAGTTAAATCTCAGTTGTTACACTTACTGACTAGGGATATGCTACTGAATTTTTCTGTTTCTCTGCTTTCTTATCTTAAAAAAAAAAAAAAAGGGAGATAATTATGTCTCAGGTTGAAGAGGTGGTTGAGGTTCACTAGGCTCTGGAACTATATAGTACCTATATAGATGATGCTAGGCACAGAAGCCAAGTGTGTGTCTTCACCATCCAGGTCACTAAGGACAAACCCAGCAATTCTCAGAGGTCCTCTGAGAATCCGCAATAAAACATGAAGCTAAATGTCTTAGATGTCTATTGCTGTGAGGAGACACCATGACCGCAGCAACTCTTACAAAGGAAAGCATTTAACTGAGGCCTGAGGTTTATCCATTGTCATCATGGCAGGGAACATGGCAGCACACTGACAGACATGGCACTGGAGAAGTAGCGAGGATCTGCAGGTAGCAGAAGAAAGAGTGACACTGGGCCTGGGGTGGGATTCTGAAACCCCAATGTGCACCTCCAGTGACATACTTCCTCCAATAACACCACACCTTCTCCAACAAAGCCACACCTCTTCTTCCTGCTCAAGAATTTCTTCTCCCTGATGACTAAGCACTCAAATATGTGAGTCTATGGGGACCGTTCTTTCTCAAACCACCACACTGAACTATAAGCTGAGAGACCAGATAAACACTCAAGTTAGCACTCAGAGAAGAAAACAGAGGCCCCTCCTCAAGTTGACCCAGTGTTTGCTAGGAGACAGGGTGGCAATGTTGGGGAACTGGGTCAGGACCATGTCCTGTAAAAGTCAGTGGTCACAGAATGCTTGCCTGCAGTACCTGGTCCACCCTTCTTCATGCAAATCCATAATTCAGTTTAAAAACCAAGAAATTAGAGACTGTCTGTTGTTTGTACTCTAACAAATGAAACAAAAATTGGCAAGGAGAAATAGAAAATCGGCCCCAGATATACTAAATATCTTTCAGAGTATTCATTAAATACCTGCTAATTGATTAACCTGACCATTCAAAGAAAACTTCCAGTTCTAAAGATGTTCAGGGAATATATCATCAAGCATACAATTATATGGTTTGAAGTTAAATATTTAAGTGGAATAAATATACTACTGACATCACTAAAATTAACATTTTTAAAATTTAGTCTCTATGTGTGTATATGTGTCTCTGTCTATGTGCCTGTGTGTATACATGCACATGAGTGTACCACAGAATACCAAAAAGTCAATCAAAGGACAACTTGTGGGACTTGGGACTTGATTCTTCCTTTTACTATGTGACTCCTTGGCATTGAATTTGGGTCATCATCCTTGGTGGCAGTGACCTTTGCCTACTGAGCCATCTCACTGGCCCTATCTCTACATTTAGTGAGTATAAAATTTTTATTTTATTTTTTGCTAATATAACAGACATTATATATAACAGACATTAATTTCAGACTGATATGTTGCTATAGATGACCTTGAACCCCCGGTGTTCCTGTCTCTACCTCCCAGGTGCTAAGACTCTGGGCTTGTGTCACTAGATCTGTTCACATAAAAAAAAATTCTTGCATTTCATAGAACCAAAACATTGTAATAAGACAAGGATTTCTTTTTTTCAGAGAAATTGTTTACCATAGGCTGGGGTAATGACCTGGCCTCTTCACTGAAATTTTACTTCATCGAATTTTTTATGTTTTGTCCATCCTGATGTTAAAAATGTTTTTATGGAAAAACCAGAAAATCTGGTGCCTCTGGAAATAGGAGATAATAAAATCACATCATGAAGGGTCACTTCCATGAAATGATCACAAGCTACATGGCTAACCTACGAAAAGAACTACATACAGGCCAGCTATATTTTAGACACATAATCCTCCACATCTACACTAATGAATAAAATTGAAAACTAAGTAAAAACCATAGCTCTGTGGGGCTTCCCATGTGGTGTTGACAGCACCAGCCAAGGAACACAGGCAGCTGCACAAACTCAGAAAACAGGTGCTGTGTGTTCTAGGAAGTTGGGGGGTCACAGGCACCTGGCAGTTAAGGACATAAGATAAAGTAGAATACTGACTTATGTTTCAATGCCTCTATGGTATCAGCTGGGGTGTCTGGGCACCACTGACATACCTGCCTGGAGGAGGCAGGGCAAAGTCCAGAACAGAGAGTCCACAGGCTGTGTCTCCCACTGGGGTGTCAGATGCAGCTACAAGTCAGACCAGACGGGGAGAGAGGGGTCTGGGGCCCCAATGTCTGAGACGAATGCTGTAATTCCTGGTCTTTGAGTACCCAGGTGCCATAGGTGTGTGTGTGTGTGTGTGTGTGTGTGTGTGTGTGTGTGTGTGTGTGTGTTTCCTCCAGTAGCCCCTTCCTGCCTACTTTTGAAGTCAAGTTCATACTTCTCCTAGTCTCTGAGTTGAGTCTGTTGAGTTTTCACATGATCATGAAGCATGGAGCAAAATGTTCCTGTGTTTCTCTTGCACAGGAATTTCTTGACTGCATTCCTATGGGAACTATTCTGCTCCTTCTGAATGACGATTAAAGGTTTCTGCCTCAAAAAGACAGTCAGAGTCTCCCTCCTTCCCAGGGCAGTGAATAGCTTGGCCCTGAGAACTGAACCTAACCAGCATAGGGAGAGAGGACAAGGTAGCCTGAATACTACACCCAATCCTCACGGCTTGAACCTCAAGGTCACTCCGTGACAAACACAGGCAGACCCTCCTTGTTTATTTGGAAAATGTCTTTAAAATATGCTTCTAAACTTTCGTCTAACAGGATTCAGATTATATTGGACTGAGCACCCTATGAAGGTGTGTAATTTGTAAATATAAGGATATATGAGGGTTCAACCAGTCCAGACCTCTCAGGTCAACAGGATGTATATATCACAATAGCCATCATTTCTACTCTCTACTTTATACAATGAATCATACCAAATGAGACACTTGCTCTAGTATGGCTTGTTAAAGATCAGTGGGACTATTTACAGAGAGGGCGGTTTGAAGGAGATGGCACAGATACCATATTTCCTTTCCTCCAGAGTTGGGTCATGGATTTCTTGGCTTCTAACTGATACCTACAGAGAGAGACCTGAACACTTCAGTTCACAGTGTTAGAGAAGTGGTGGACAAGATAAAACACGGGACACAGAAAGTTTTGAATTGGGGTAGGATAGGAAGTATTCAATAAAAGTATTACTGGAGCAAAGCATATCAAAAGCATCAGAATTAGCCAGAACATGTGCTCACTACCAAAGCATCTAAACCAGAGGGCTGAGAACTGGAACACACACACACACACCATATTCTATTTCACCGCTGTGCAAACATGCTAACAACTCTTCCGTGGGACTGAGTAACTCCAAGTGTGGATTAAAGACTTAGGAATGATAGGTGTGTGGCTTTTACACAAGCTGTCCTCCTTAAGTTGTCTGTAGCAATATTCCCAGAATGGCAAAGGCAAGAAGGACACACTGGTCTGTGACTAAATTTGGTAGCAGACTGACCACATAGCAATCATTTCCTCTTTCTAAGTGCAGAGAGAGAGCAGGGAGAGAGGGAGGCAGAGAAGGAGGGATAGAGGGAGAGAGAAGGGAGGGAGGGAAGGAGGGAAGGAGGGAGGGAGGGAGGGAGGGAGGACAAATGAATATCAGAAATTGGGTCTAGAAGGGAGTTCACTTGACAGGGAGCACCAGAGTTAGGCAACGGGACACACTTTTCTACCCTATAAGCAATTCTCAGGCTCTTACATGGGGCATCGACTACCGGCCATGGGCCATGTTTCTTCGGTAGTCTCTATTTCATTGATCAATGTGATGTTCAGAAATCATTTCGAAATTTCTTTAATGGCATAGCAGTAAAAAAACAGGGTTCTAGGTACACAGAATATTGATGTAACTGTAAAAAAGCTCAAGTAAATTGTAGTATTTCTCTTGAGTACAAAATGGCTAAATGTGGCAGGCCGACCACATAGTAGCCACTTCCTCTTCCCAAGATGGGGTGAAGTGTCAGAAATAGGTTGAGTCAGAGAATAGGGAGAAGGATAATTAAGGACTTGTTTCAACAAGTGTTAGAAAGACGAAGTAGACAGACTGATTCTAGGCTTAACATATCCAGTTTTGCCTAAAGAACTGCAGGGAAGAAACCAAGAAAAAGAATTTGATCCCAGAGAAGCACCAAGAGGTTCATGTTTAGAGAGATTGTATTCCACAGAAGAGAAGGTAAGGTGAAACTGGAATTCAGCAAGAGATAGAGGTTGAGCTTCCTGGTCTCTGCTTAACTGACATACATAGGAGTATCGTCCTCTCTTTGTGACTACCTTCACAATATTAGAGAAGTGTAGAAAAGGTAGGTTTGAAAACCACACAACACAGAAAGTTTTGACTTGGGGCAAGATGGGAAGTATTAAATAAAAGTATAAACTCTGAGTCATAATGCATTTATTTGTTGGTTTTCTGTTACTGTAACAAAATACCTGAAGCTAGGTACTTATGTTCAAAAGATTTATTTAGTTTCTGGTTCTAGAGGTTCAAAGCATGGAACCAAGTTTCAGTGAAGACTTCATAGTCATGACATCATCATAACAGAGGTGTGTGTGAGAGGGGAGAAAAGACTGCCACACAGAGAGCCGAGGAGGCTAGAAAATGGTCAGGCTTGCTCCTGTTTAATGACTCTTTGCTGAAAACCAACCCAGGGTTCCTTTAGGAACTACCTGAATATCCTCAAAGGCCATGCCCCCAGAACCCATAAAGCCCTATCGCTCCAACATCTTAAAGGCCCATCTCATCTCAACCCTGGCACACTGAGGACCAAGTCTTTAACAAAGTGACTCCTGGAAACCATTGCATCAGCACCCAATATTCTTTTGCTTCTCCAAAGTTGTGTTGTCCTCAGTGCCTAAAGACAGCAGACATCTCCTAAGGGGGAGATTTGAGGAAGCCTCTCTGAGGGCCAAATGGTTGGCTCCCAAGCCTACCTGTAGGCTGGTGCTTTAGTTAGGATGAAGTGGCTCAATCCCAGATCCACAGAATTCCTCTCACAGAAAAGAAAACAAAACAGGCAACTATAAAAATGAAAGCACCCTCCTAAAAAACTCCGCCCAATGCCATGCTTGTCATCGCTGATTCTCCTCTCTCGTGCCAACCTCATTCCCCTTTCCTTTCTCTACCAGCACCATAAGTGCCAACATGGAAGCCATTTCATCCCACTCCATTTCTGGTTTTACTACAACCTTCATGCCCCTCTCATCTACCTAGCTCCAGCTTGAGACTTTGGGACTTTGTCATGATGCCATGCAATGATTAGGATCCATTGCAAGTTGACACGCCACAACAGTAACCGGTGCCAGGGTTGCATCTCCAGTACAGGCACGGACAGCCTGCAAATACATGACTAAGTGTTTCTGTGGAAAGAACATATGGAAATGTTAAACTTATCTCCATTTAAATGATTGATTCTAATGGATATGGATTACTTAATAAATGAATTTCCTAATGGGATCATGTTTTTCTCACCCTCAAACAGATATGTAAAGAGAATACAAGACTGGTCTTAATCACTTTAAACTTGGGGCGATTATGCACACTTTCATGAAACACACACACACACACACACACACACTTTAGTATGGGGCAGTCATCCACACTTTCAGGAAATATGCATACATATGCACCTTAATATGGAGCAGTTAAACACTTTCATCACACACACACACACACACAAACACACACACACAAACACACACACACACAGAGTAAAGTTAAGTATAATTTACTCATAGACCTATATACTGAAGCCAGCAGGAACAAATACAAACTATTTTTGTCCTTCTGTTGTTTCACTCTGAACAACTGAAGGAAATACTCGGAATTATCTAATACTTGATACGAATCTCTGGAATTGGAACAAGAATGTGTTTAGCATGTGCTCTGAAGTTCGGCTTATACATTTTGGAACTCCAGAAGTCCCAGCTTAAAAAGAAAACCTTTAAATAACATTTCTAAATATGACATTTGGTTACCCTGAATATCTCTTGTGATTGAGAATTTATGTAGTCTAAGAGAGAAAATGTCAGACTCTAAAAGGAAACAAAACTAGAGTGAATCCACTTTTACTCTCCTCACAGGGAAGTGATTTCACTCATCTGATCTGAGGACATCTTCTCTGAGATGCCAAAGGTAGTGAACATTAAGGAAAGATGCTCCCTAAAGTTAGGAAAGCCACATTGCCCTCAAACACTGAATCTCTATATTCCCATAAACACAGACACATGCTCAAATACACTTGAAAGAAAATCATCAAAACAACAAAATTGGGAGCTGGAGAGATGGCTCAGCGGGAAAGAGCACTGACTGTTTTTCTGAAGGTCCTGAGTTCAAATCCCAGCAATCACATGGTGGCTCACAACCATCTGTAATGAGATCTGACACCCTCTTCTGGTGCGTCTGAAGACAGCTACACTGTACTTAGATATAACAATAAATAAATCTTTTTAAAAAATTGTTGCCGGGCGGTGGTGGCGCACACCTTTAATCCCAGCACTCGGGAGGCAGAGGCAGGTGGATTTCTGAGAGTTGTTTCTAGGAGTGAAGGATGCATAGTCCAGGGAGGGTTGTTGTGAGAGCATAGCTTCACAGCTATTGCTAGGATTCCAAACCTGATGTCACCTCTTATTTTCTTTTGCCTCTGTACCCTTAATTTCTCCAAAAAGATGCCAGCCAGGGCTACTTCCTGGCCCCATCGCCCTTGTGAGGCCAGCCTGGTCTACAAAGTGAGTTCCAGGACAGCCAAGGTTATACAGAGAAACCCTGTCTCGAAAAACCAAAAAAAAAAAAAAAGTCACAAAGCCCAGGTTCTTTCATTGTTGTTTATCCACCAAATGCTGGCACAAAGAAATTAATATTTAAAAGTCTATATGGGTTCAACACACACACACACACACACACACACACACACACCAACACTCTGTCCTCCGCACATACACACACTTAAAACAAACAGCCTAGGTAACTCTTACTTCTTCTATGTACATATAGGGTAGCATCCTCATCCCCACGGAAGCTCAGCCCAACCTGAACGTTGAGGAGCAAACCAAAAGCAACTCCCACCTTTGCACTCCCCCAGCCATCCATTTTGCTATTGTTTTATCCCAACCGAACACTTCAAGTTCATCTCCACAACCCAGCAGCAATCCAAACGCTCAGACACGAGGGCGATGGGGACAGGAAGTAGCCCCGGCTGGCATCTTTTTAGGAGAAATCAAGGGTACAGAGGCAAGAGAAAATAAGAGGTGACATCAGGTTTGGAATCCTAGCGATGGCTGTGAAGCTATGCTCTCACAACAACCCTCCCTGGACTATGCATCCTTCACTCCTAGAAGCAAATGTCTCACAAGGCACCGGTCTTCTGTTTTTCTCCCTTATGACGGCCCCTCCCCAAATAATGGAAAATCCCAAAGAGATTTAAGTCATAGAAAATTCCAACTGAGTCGATTTAAATCTATTCAATCATAGCCACTGTCACTTGGAAACACAAACTAAAAATCACCAGGAATAAGAACCAACCGTCTAATCAGCACCTAGTGGGATCAGAAAACGCCTGATGTCTGGGCTTCCTGTGCGATGGGGCCGGGAAGCACAGGGGCTACCTCAGAGGTTTAGAAAGATCTTGTTTTAAAAAGCTTTTTGAGATATGATCCTGGTCACATGAATTTCCCAAGGGAAAGATACTGAACAAAAGAGAACCAGGTCTTGCTAGCAAAGACAGAAATTTTGACTTAATAATAAAAGATGGTGTACTGGCAGGGAATTGGATAAACAATGGAAAGAAAATAACATTCAGCCAGATTTTTCCAGACTGTCAGCAAAAGATCCTAGGAGTTTTAAGACTCCAAAGACAGTTAAGACGGGATGTCATGTGCTTTGTCCTAGAACACAGACGTGTTGCAAACAAATCCTCACCCACTGGCATACTTTTTTTCACTGGTAAGTTGAAAATTACATTCTTCCAAAAGCCAAGCTCTCCTGAGAAGTGAAATGTCAGTGAGCAGGAAAGGAATGGATGCCCTGGGAAGCCCTCACCCCCTGTGGAGAGAGGGACATGATGCAATGTTGTGGGACTAAGGGAAATCCAGCAATGGTTTCCAGACAAGCAATGGAGGCAGAAGGTGATTCTGGGAAGATCGGGAAGGCCCAAGGACCCTCTCCTTAGTGCCTGCTGTTGGCTGCAGGCATCTGGTTGGAGTGGAAAGAGGAAGCAGTGCTATGAATACAGACACTGGCTGTGAGCCAAGGAAATGAATCCTAAGGAGAGAGGGTGCCTTTGGTCTCCAGTCGTCAGCCTTTTCATTCATTGTGTATGGTTGTCTCATCACTGCTGTGGATACAGTTGGGGAAACCCCCTCCTGTTCCATCCTGTAAGTTCTGAGTTGCCTTCAGTAACTACCCCTAGGCTGCTCTGTAAATCTCACTCTCTCTCATCCCAGGAACCAGAGAATGGGGCTGGGTAACAGGACCTCATAAGCCACTCAGATATAAAAGCTGAGGCCAGGGAGGAGGAGGAGGAAACCTGGCCATGCTTCCTGTGACTTTCAGAGGTTCTCTTCACCTGGTCCTTGGTTCTGTCTACTACAGGGCCTTTTCTATCTTTTTTCCTCAAAACAGTTTGTGAAAGGAAGGTGGTACTACTCGGACATGCTCCCTGTCCCAGGAGCAGCCTTCAACTCCTGGGGAAGATAGAGCTACAGAAGTGATACTACATAGGGAGGAGGAAGATCACGCAATAGCATCTAGGTGCACATCAATTATTACACAGGTAATAAGTACACAGAAACAAACAAACAAACAAAGGTAGCCTTACAGGGATGTTGAAAAGGGAGCATTCACTAAGGGGCCTCTGAAGCTGGGTGACTGTTGACAGATAGAAAGCAGACCGTAGATGGAAAAGCACTTTAGTAAACTGGAGAGGGAGACGAGAGCACAGGCCCTAATCTATAGATAAAAACGGATGCTGATGTGTCTCCTGATACACTCAAGGGCAAAGTGAGTGCAGATGAGACAGCAGAGAAGCAGCAATGCTTTCATTGCCCCATTAGTTCCAAGCAGCCACTCAGATGCCTTCTGGGGGACACTCGCTTAGTCAAAAGTTGCAGTGGGAAAGAAAAGTGGTACAAAAAAAAAAAAAAAAAAAGTCAGTGCCTTAAGGAGGCCTGAAAAGAGACCCAAAGGCTCCAAGACATGGCTCCAGGGCAAGGAAGCAAAAACTGGGCAATTTAGGTAGGATGTGTGGATGCAGCCTGGCAAGCGGGAAGGCAGAAGAGGCCCAAGAAAGAATGCTCTAGAGGGATGAAGTGTTGTCGTCTATGAACATATATCCAGCAGGCTGAGACTGCAGATTAAGCTAAAGCTCTGTAAAGGACAGTGTGGAAGTGTTGCTCAGAGCTAAAAGCTGGACCTTAAATGAAGCAGAAGTGAGATGCCCAAGAGTCCTGAACTCAGCCTCATATGCCCCACCCAAAACCAGAGGGCCAGAAGACTCAGGGCAGGGCTTAAATGAAAAAGGGAAAGGTAGCAAGACAGTGGTGCCTTTAATCCCAGCAGGTGGGAGGCAGAGGCAGGCAGATCTCTGAGTTCGAGTCCAGCCTATCTACAGGACAGCTAGAGCTACACAGAGGAACACTGTGTGTCTCAAAAGGCGGGGGGGAGGCCTAAAGAGAAGGCTAAAAAAGATACTACTAGAGCTTAAGAAAGAAGGCAAGCAGGAGTTTCACAGGTCGATAGTGTTAAATGCTCAAGAAATCCAAACACACTGGAGGGGTGATTAGACCTGGGATGGAGTGGGTATTGCACTCCATTTTAACCTTGAATTACCATGTCCTCATTACCTGGTTAAATACAGAAATAATTAAAGCATATTTTATATCTAGACAAAGTAGATTTGTGAAGAACATGTAAGGAATTATCTAGCTGCTCTCTGTACGTTCTGGTCTTGAACCCTGATTGACCTTCTAAATCTCTCTCTCTCTCTCTCTCTCTCTCTCTCTCTCTCTCTCTCTCTCNTCTCTCTCTCTCTCTCTCTCTCTCTCTCTCTCTCACACACACACACACACACACACACACACACACACACACACACAAATATCATAGGTAGGGTCTAGTTGGTTCAATACATTTATCATGAATGGTTCTGAATAGCAAAGCCATTTTTCTCTCTACACTAACAGTAGCCTCTTGACATTGGAAAGGACAGAATGTGGTTCCTAGTGCATGAGCTACAATTTCTTAACCTACTCCCAACCACTCAGCCACCACACACACACACACACACACACACACACAGAAGCACCTTTACTCTCATCCAGATGCCTGATTGGTCACCACCCCTCTGTGGATTCAGAAAGGCATGGGGAAGCTGATCCGTGGAACTGAGTCCCATTTGTTTACACTGCAAAAGTCATTCTTCTTTGAATATGTCAATCACAAACAAGATTCGCTTAGGAGCTGATAAAACACAGAAAGCCCCACCAGTCCGCAGGGAGATGAGGTCGACAAGAAGACTTTCTGACTTTACTGAAGTCAAATCAGATGAAAACAGGTCCTTGTGGCCCAATCTCATTGTCTGGGCCAGGGTTTCTTTCCTTTCATAGGTTTCTGGGGAGACAAGATGTCCTCTCAGTTTGGCCAAACCCAAGCCTTCTTCCTGAGAGAGCCTGTTGTCTCCTACCTGTGTCTGGATGCTGTTCCTTTAGTGATTTCTTCTCCTCTGGCCCCCTTTCTCCTTCCTAGCTCACACCATAAAATCCACTCAGGGAAATCAGGCTGTCTGTGTACACTTGGGTGTTCAGGGTATGTGTGACATCTTTGCCACTGTTTGGTACCTCACCCAGCATACTCCCCTAGGACCAGGCAGATGGAGCGGCCTCTGTTCTCACTGACTGTTATGTCGCCACGCTTCACCATCTGCTAAATTGCTCTGTGGTTCTTGAATCTGCCTTAAAGACTTGCCTCTTTTGATTGCAATCCATGGTCTTTAGAGATCCCCGAAGTCAAACAATAATGTGAAATATACATTACAGGATTTGGGAATCATCACCAAAGCATAAAAACACCTAGAAAGGAGAAACTTTCCAGACACATTAAAATCCAGATAAAACCAAACCAGACGCATCTCTCCACAAGGCCAGTGCTGCTTGTCTTAGTCAGAGAATGGGTTTTGGGTAACAGGAATGAAGCTGGTCAGTGAAGACACAAAAGTCCCCTGAATTATGCAGAATCCTCTTGTCATTACCTCAGGGGGCAAGAGGTCACATTATCCGTGGGAAGAACCACCATGAAGCACCTTCCCTGTCAACTGCAATCCCTCAAGCAAAGATGACAAGGATAAATGACAATTCAGATGTCAGGAATGGGAAAAATGCTCCTGAGATAGTACAGCCCAGCCCCCCCTGGGTCATGCAAAAAGAAAGGGGGGTGTGGGAAGGGAAGGTAACACCTTGTGGAGAGGACTCCCAGAATGATCGGGAGCCAGGAAGGATCAGACACAATTTTTTGAGACAGTCTCCCAACGTCACAATCCCCAGCCTCCATTATACACAGAGACAGGTACCGTCACACATACGTGATCTGAAATTTAAATGGCTTACATTTCCAGACCTATTGG
Organism: Mus pahari; assembly: GCF_900095145.1. Classification (NCBI taxonomy): domain Eukaryota; kingdom Metazoa; phylum Chordata; class Mammalia; order Rodentia; family Muridae; genus Mus; species Mus pahari. The sequence goes on from NC_034604.1 coordinate 39,444,396, forward strand.
AATCTTAACATCCCTCACAAAGTTATGTCATCTGTTCCCTGAGCCGTGCATGGAACTGTTTATGTAAGTGGTGTGGGGAATTCAGGTCAAATATCCAATGGTTCACAACTGAGGATGAAGGCAGCCAAACACTGGAAAGCATGTGGCCTGTTGTAGCGGTCTGGGCTCCCAGCATGGGTAACACTATCCGTCTACTTCCTATGTTGCAAAGACTGGAAATTCTGGGGTCAGCTCAAGTTCAGTCTACACTCACAGATGAAATTTAGCAAGATGGTCTTAGAAAAACATGGCCCCAAACAGGTAAGCACGCAGGCACTTCCAACAAGCCCTCTCAACTAACTGACAGTGTTCTCCCCAGCCCTTCCCTCACAAAGGATTTCTTTATACTCTTCCTTATTGACAGAGCCTTTATCCAAGGCACTCGGAGCCACTTTATCCAGCCCCACTTCTCAGCACTGAACAAATTAATCTGCCCAGATAACAGCATGGACTCCAGAATCCGGGTTGTGACGGCAAGGTTTGTGACGCCAAGGTTGGTGAAGCTGGTCACAAAAATCAGGAAAGCTCACATCATCTGGACAAGCCCAAAGGTGCTGTTTTCTTAACTTTTAGTCAGCAGTAGCTGCTTTTTTTCTTAAAGTTACTATGATTAAACCAATCAGACCACAGCTGTTAAAATCAACATTTTCAGATTGTCCTTTACATTTGTACTTAGAAACAGAATATCACCATAAGGCATACTGAAGGGAAAATCTACAGAGGGTTTCTGTCAGCGTATTAGCTAATCTTCTTATTCTCTGCTGAGACCAAGCGTTTGGCAAGAGGCAACTTAAGGGAGGGAAGGTTTATTCAGAACTACAATTTTAGAATGGATAAGGCCCAGTATGACAGGAAGCGTCTGGTGGTGCGAATACTGTGTCCGGGTGATGTTACTTCCAGAGTCAGAAAGCAGACAGAGGGAGGCCAGCACGGCCAGGAAGGCTGTTAAGCATCAAGGCCTGTCCCTCTCATACCCCATTACCCACTTACCACATGAGGTGCTACCTCCTAAAGGTTCCATGACTTTTAAAAATAGTGGCACCATAACCCAGGATCTTTAAATCCCACTAATGGGGAGACAGAGGCAAACGAATCTTTGTGAGTCTGAGGACAGAGAATTCCAGACCAGCCGTGGCCACGTAGCAAAATGCCAACAACTGGGAACCAAGTCTTGAAAACACAGGAGCCCATGGAGAAAATTTCCTATTCAAAACTCTAATAGACAGCTTGAAATGTTTTATGGGGAGACATTTCTGACCATGGATACAAAAAGAACTACTGGTTGTAACTAAACCGGCCAAGAGGCTAACGTTCACTGGTATTATTATCTGGGTCATGTGGGAGAGATATGGGACAGCCCTTCTATATAGACAGCAGCTACCCGGGCTCATCCAGTTAACACAGCTAGGAACACTCTGGTGTTACATTTTCCAACTTCTTGAGAGGAGCCATGAATGCAGCTTCAAAGGGGAATGATTGCTTTTCTTTTCTAAAAAAAAAATGTTTAAGCTCTTTTTTGGAGGGATTTTAATGTATTTATCCTTATTTGATGTATACGTGCATTTTGCCTACATGCATGTTTATGGACCATATGTGTGCAGTATCTTCAGAAGCCAGAAGAAGGTACAGGATCCCTAGGAACTTATATATGCTGCTGGAAATTAAACAGAGCCCTCTGGAAGACCAAGCAAAGAACTATTAACCACTAAACAACCTACTAGCCCAGAGGTTTTCGATCTGGGGGTCACATATGAGATAGCCTGCATCAGATATCCTATACCAGATATTTACATTACAATTCATAACAGTAGCAAAATTACAGTTATGAAGTAGCAACAACCTAATTTTATGGTTGGGGGTCACCACAACATGAGGAACCTGTATTCAAGGGTCATGACATCAGGAAGGTTGAGAACCACTGCTCTAGTCCCAGAAAGCTCAGTTTCAAAAACTGTTAGCTGAAGTTGAAAACAAAAACACTATTGTAGCTTGACCAAATATGCCCAGCGGCTCCTGATGGGTGCTGAGTTTGCAGTTTACTGCAGGAATCTGGAATTACACTGCTCAGCGAGTGCTCGGCGGGCTAGTGTCATAAGCCCTCTCGTGGCCTGAGGGGAAGGAACAGGAACTAGAGCAGAGATGGTAAGTCACTAAGGTTTCTTTGACTTACAGACAGACAAAGCATTCAGACTCTGCAAGGTCAGTGGGTTAATAAGCATAAAGTCCCTCCCTGTGTCCACAGAGAACATCAAGAGGGGTCTATTCTGTTCTCTGCAACACGTTTCCCTCTGACATCTCACCAGCACTCTTACACTGGTAAGCATCCTGGATCTTCCCTCCCATCCCATCACACACCCTTCAAGTGGATCCATTGCGGTTGCTATGCTGCCCCAGTCTCCAGTTTCCCTAACGTTTCTCACTCTAAGCCCAAGCCATGATAAACGTACTACTGAAATGATTCTCCTGAATTGTGCATACCACGAACTTCTCTGAAAGTATTCAAAAGCCTGCTAATAGCGATTGGCTGTTGAAGGAGAACCAGAGAACATGAAGTCCATGTGCAGAGTATATTTCTGCCTACAGGTTTTTGCACACTTTTAAATTTCTTATTAATTTATTTCTATGAAAATTGCTTCCTCAGAAATATGATGTATTTTTAACAGGTGTTACTCTAGAGTATCTAAATTAAGAACCAAAATATCATGCCGTCTCAGCCTGTTACCACACATTACGCACTAAAAGTTCTCATAAATGAAATGACAGCATACCTTGTATAGTAAAGGAAACAGATAGGAATGTATACTGAGATAATATGATACTGCAAGAGTAGAGGCTGGGAGATGGCTGACCAAACTCGGTCTCAAACAACGGCATGGCTTAGCCTTCTCGCTCATCTCTTGTGGTCTGAATTCAGATACTTCCTGTCCAAGGGGAATAAGTAGCTCATCAGGAGGATCTGGTACTTCAGGGGGAACCTCGATCTGGCCTGCTTCCTTCACCTTGGAACATCCAAGAGCCCAACCGGCTTCTTGACACACGGCACCTTCAATTCCATCACTCAGGAACACCCTTTCTCATGCAGGACAGGGAAAGGGAACTACAGAGAAAAAGCCACCCACTGCTGTCCTCAGGTGGGAATCTGCATAGTTAGCCAAAGATCTCTAGACAGGACACATGGTACAAAGGGAACAACATAGACCTAAGTGCAGAGGAAATTGGGACAGTAAATCACAAACACAAGAGACTTCTGGGAGAGAAAAAAAAAAATCTAACTGTAATCAAATACTAGGAAATACACATCCTATACATGAAACATGAAACCAAGACATTATGAAAAGAAGGGAGAATACAATAAAAATGTAGAGTTTTGAAGTTAAAGATTCAATAGAAAGGATAAAGAAATGGATGATGGGATTCTCAAAAGACTGAGTCAAAGAGTTAGACCAGCAGGCCTAGCAGCCAGATTTTCCAAGAGCCAAAGAACAGATGTCAATCCCAGGAAGGGAAGGCGAGGAAGGAAAAGCAGGGGAGTCCCAATGAAATGTTACATCTAGGAGAAAACCCTGAGGATGTTTCTGGTTCCACGGAAACATCCATCTGATGGTAGAAGACTCGGCAATGCCAAGTCTAAGAAGTAGCCCAGGGAAAGTAGGACTAATGTAAGAAAAAAAGGAAACAAGATGATTTCAGCATGACAGCTCACAACACATCCTGAAAGCAATTCACTCACAGCACAGTATTCAAAGAATTAAGCACACAGACAGAGGGAGGGAAAGAAGGAGGAGGAGGAGGAGGAGGAGGAGGAGGAGGAGGAGGAGGAGGAGGAGGAGGAGGAGGAGGAGGAGGAGGAGGAGGAGAGGAAAAAGGTGAAAATGGGGGAGAGAGGGGGGAGGGAAGAAGAGGGGAAGAGGGGAAGGGAGGGGAGGAAAGGGCATTGGGGAGGGACATTAAGGTCTTGAAGGAAAGCCAGCTGATTATTTCTTGTTACTGAGAGAGCAACCCTTATTCCCCTGCCTCCACTGCAGCTTGATTCCCCTGCCTCCATTGCAGCTTGGTCAGTTAAGATCCAGACATGATCCCGTGTCCTCTGAAGACGTTTTTCAGAGTAAAGAAGGCTAATCCTGCCTGAGGAGAAGGCTTTGCCCCTGCCTCTCCTTGACGTTTCTAGCATTTTGACTGAGAGAGAATAGTTTGTTCTCACATGTTTACAACTTGATGTGGAGTGTAGCCCGCTAGGGGAGCGGGCTCTTTTCCATTCAGAGTGAGGTTTTCTGAGCTCTCCAAGTTAAGACACTTGTAACTCACAGCTGTCCTCTCTACTGTGCTCCAGAGAGAGCTGACCTTCACAGCCTCAGGGACATGAGCTTTGAAGGGTCTTATGTGGCCTCCAACACACACTCATCCTTTCCCCACACCCATGCTAATCCCTGAGCTGAATATCAGACATCAGGACACCGAGATAACATACATTGCACTACTGGGCCCCAGTAAAACAGGGCAGAGAGTTTATAAACACAACCTGCCGTCGGCATATGGGACTGCCGTGCAAGCCGAGTAAGAGGAGTAACTGAGATCTAGCTGGTCATGTTTTCAAACATAACAGACTTTTACAATTCCAAAGCCCTTACTCGGCCTGATTTACTCATATCAATATTTTATCCACTGGTAATTTCTAAATGATTCACTGAACATGGCACAGAAGAGCTAAGTAACTTCCAGTGAATGGATTTATATCTTAAGTTGGGTGTGTCTGTTGCTCTGAGAAGTGATCACACCCTAAACAAATTGAATCCAAATGGAAGGTTCTGACTCAAAGGGAACCATGTGGCATTCTGGCTGCCCTGGCCTGGTGTCTACAGTAGAGCATGCTTGCTTTCCAGCATTTCCAAGCAGAAAGGATAGGCGATACCGCCGCTCAGTGAATCAAAGCTTGTCCTTACTCAAGCACACGTGCATCCTCATTTATCCAGATTAAGTGTCAAACACCATGCCAGGCACTGAAGTCAGACAAGAGAAGAAGAAATCAGCTTGGCAAGGTGGTATTGACATGGGTAGGAAGATCTCTCTGTGAGTTCAAGCCCAGCCTGGTCTACACGGTGAGAGCCTGTCTCAAAAACAAACAAAAACAAACAAACAACAACAACAACAAAAAAAAAACAAAGAAGGAAACAGAAAACAAAAGTAAAGCAGAGAGAAAGAAATCATCTGTCCCCAAGGCCAGCACTTGTGATACAAGGTTGACAAGGTATACAAGGATAAAAGAGGGTACCACACTATTACAATAGTTATTAATGCAGAAGAAGAGTGAGCACATAGGCCACAGTAAAGGAAATAACCCTGGGAAAAATGCACTTGTGGTAGATTCTCTAGAGACAGAGAAAAAAATATGTTCAAAGGTTTCAAGACAAGACACATGGCATGTCCGAGGGACTCAGAACTTGTAACAGCTAGTGTTTTATATATATATATATATATATATATATATATATATATATATATATATATATATGTGTGTGTGTGTGTGTGTGTGTGCATATATTCTTATGAGGATTATCCTGATTTTGTTTATGGGGGCAGGAAGATCTACCTGCCCACTGTGGGTGGCACAATTCCCTGGCTGAGATCCTGATCTGAATAAGTGGAGAAAAGAAACTGGGTGGCAGAAAACATTAACCGCTCTCTGCTTCCTGATTGTGGAAACCATGTGACTGTGTGTGCGCGCACACACGCGCACGCACGCGCGCGCACGCACACACACACACACACACACACACACACACACACACACCTAACAGCTGTTAGGAAGAACTCATTAAAAAGGAAAGGCTCAGAGATCATGAGAGAAGAAATAACCAACAGTCTCAGAGGCAGGAGAAAGTACCTGGAGAACATGTGATCAAAAGAAATCTCTTCCATTCTGACATGGAGGGAAAGAAGATGAATGGATGGGTGGGTGTGTGGGTAAGATGATAGATGGATAGATAAGTGGGTAGATAGTTGGGTGGATGAATTAATGGGTACATGGGGTGGGTGGAGAGAGTACATGGACAGATGGATGGATCAACAGATGGGTGGTGGATGGATGGATGGATGGATGGATGGGTTCATACGTGGATGGATAGGTAGATGAGTGTGTGGATACATGTGGGTAGGATGGGTGAGGTGGGTGCATGGATGGGTGAGTGGATGAATGGATGGCACCAGTATAGAAATTTGGATGCATGGTGGCAAGATGAGAAAAATCAGAATTTTAAAAGTTCTTCAAGAAAGTAAGCAGCCAGAACATTTGATGTAGCTGAGAAGTCTGACTAGGCATGAAGTTGTTCTGTTGTTGTTGTTGTTGTTTGTTTGCTTGTTTGTTCTTTTGGACTGAGAGCAGAATTTATTGTCAGGCGTAACAGACAACGGAGCAGCACAGTCAAAGCCTTTGTGAGTGTCAGGCCTGCCTCTTGTCCAGGAGCCTGTGATTGGGATTAGACCTGATCTCATAGTCGCCAGGTGAGCCACTTCTCTGTCACACACTGTCAAATTAATCTGCACTGAATTTAGTATAAAGTTTCACTCCTTTGAGATACAGATCTTCTGGCAACCAGGGAACTTGATTTTGGCTCCTGCATAGAGTCTCCATTACCCTCTTTGTTCTGTGTCTTAAACCTATATTGGAAGCAGCCTGAGGTCAGAAAGCACACATTTCCACTGAGCAGGGCCGACTGAGTCCTTTGAATCAACACTGGCTGATAAGGTTATGTAACCATCATCACACACCCAGACCCAGTGAGAAAAACAAACAGGGCGGCAGTTTTAAAGTTTAACCAGAGCAAAAGCTGTAAATAAACAACAGCTCTGAACCCATGGCACTTTCCCAAGGTATTGGGTTTGGGTTTTTTTTTGTTGTTGTTGTTTTTTGCTTTTTTCAAAATTCTCACTGCATGAGGTCTGGGAATTGGTATTTTTAAAAAGAGAGGGTGATGAGAGAAAATCCAAGTATTTGCCTACGGTCAAGGCAAAAGTGAATGAAATAAAAATCAATAAAGTTTCTATGAGCATATGGAATAAAATGACATAATGAATGTACTTTGGGTGATAGCAAGACATTTGCAAGTCAATAGATAAACAGAAGAAGACAAGAGCATTCTAGAACCCAGCTAAGGATGGGAAACATTTTCAGCCTGTGGAGACACTGGCTACATTGTTAGGAAATGTATCTTACACCTGGCCTGGATTGGAAGGGCTAATTAAATTTAAAGCGCCTGTTAAATGCTGCGATCCAACACATAAAATAGTATATCTTATCTCTTATTCTGCTTAATTATGCTAATTAAAACCTTTAAAGTAATTTGATAGTACAGTAAGAGACCATATGGGAAGATTAGGATGTGCCTTACCACATAATTGCAGTTTCTGTTGCCCATCCATCACTTAGAGCAAAAGAGCTGGAGTGATCTGTTTCAATTCCAGGTAGAAGTTAACTTTCTGTTTAACTTTCCAGGTGTGGAAAAAGACAGATGGGGGTTTTCTGTGACTGGACCCATACTCTCGTGACTTAACAATAATAAAAGCAAGACAAAACCAAACCCAAACCACTCAACATACCTTGCCTCCATCCGTTAAATTAGCTAGAAAGGGGCTTCTCCAGTGCCCCCTTCTCCCAAATCAAACAATGATTCTTTTTTTCAGAGAAACGTATTAAGCGTCTATTTTATATTCTCGGTCATTTGTGATTTGCCCCGCTATGATAGACAAAGCCCAACTCAGCAAAAAAATTAAACATGTCATGTTTCTCACTTAGCCAAGAGTCAAAGATTTACTAGCAATCACGATTATCCAAAATTATTCAGTCTTGACTTCTAAACCCACAAATTTACATCACGGCTTAAAGATGGCCTTTGAAACGACAGGAAGTCAGGTAATAGACCCACTATCATTTAGCAAAGGAAAATACAATTAATTGGGAGGCGTTTTGCTCTCAATATGCTTCCAAGGGCATTCGCAAAAGCAGCTGTGATACCACACTGGATCTTCTCAGCCTTCAGCTGCAGAGGCTTTCCATGCATGACCACATGCTACTTCAGGAAATATGTGCTTTTAGAGAAAGTCAAGTCTCAACCAAAATAGTTAAGTAAACTATAAAATGAGTCCCCAAATAGAACAACTGAATACTTTCATGGGATAGTAAATACCACCTTCACACAAGGCCTAAGGCATTAAAATTTTTAAAGTTATAAAAAGCAGGAACAAAAGTAAATCCTCTTTTGCAGCCCAGACTCAAGGCTCAGGATGAGTTTGATGCACAGAAGAAGAAATGGTCAGACTGCTCGGGGGATAATGATGATGAGGTTGGTCCTAAGAGCCATTTCTAATTTAAAAGCATAGGTACAGGGGAAAGGCAGATGTACTACATCTGCACTCTAACATCCATATGATATCCTTTTTTTTTTTTTTTTTTTTTTTTCCGAGACAGGGTTTCTCTGTAAAGCCCTAGTTGTCCTGGAACTCACTCTGTAGACCAGGCTGGCCTCAGACTCAGAAATCTGCCTGTCTCTACCTCCCGAGTGCTGGGACTAAAGGCGTGCGTCACCATGCCGGCCGTGATAGCCTTTTTAAAGGCTTATCTGGGACATGGGTCAGGAGCTGGTGATACCTGTCTTACTCTATTGAGACAAACACCCATTTGCAGTACAGAGTACAATGTCATTTTTAAACTATAGCTTTTTTCATCTTCAGAGGTTCCCAATTATAATTCTAATTTAAAACAATAATTCTTAGATTAAAAAGAAATCAAAAAGTCAAAACAAAAGGAATCTTTAAACCTAGACAGTCACCTAACTCGGTGTTACATGTAAGTTTATATAAGGTCCATAGGAATTTACATACTGCAGATTAGAGTTTAGCAGAGATGGCGGCATGGCGCGTTTTTAAAAAACCTTTCTGTGGGAGGAGTGTTTCAGTCCCGCTCTCCTCCTCCTGATATGGAAGTGTTTAGGCTGAGGCATCAGACAAACACCTCGCCCCATCTACACAGTCTCCGAAAATGTAAACGTACCATCTTCTCAGATAGTTTTACATAAGTTTTAGTATCCCCCTCCCCCCAAATTCAACAGATGAAGGTTTTCTTTTTCTTTCAAAAAGGTCAATTACTAATTCTAATTCTAAGCATTCACCATAAAGACAGGAAGCCCTTGTTATTGCAGCTCTCCCCACAGTGGGCAAGGAGTAGAGAAGACCCAAGTGATCACAGTAGATGGACATCAGAAAATGGGGCGGACATAGTGTGTGAGGACACAAAACAATGCTACGCGTAATTCCAAAGGGAAATCCAGTTCATTGTAGCAACCTGGGTGGAACTGGCGTATACCATGCTGTGTGACATGAGCCACACAAAGAAATATAACAAATGTTCTCACATATATGTGGGTCCCAAGGGAGTAGATCGCCATCAGGAGGGAGAAGGCTGGGAGTCCAGGAGGATGATGGGAAGACAGCCTTCCAGGAGGACAAAGTCTGAGCGAGAATTTGTGCTTCCTGTAGGAGACCTACGCACAGCACATTCAATACAACTAGCAAATTAAATTTCAAATGGTCTAGCCACAAAAGATGTGAAGGTAGATACATTAATAGCTTGATTTAATTATTCTACATTGTATTCATAAGTCCAGATATCATTTAATACTCCATAGAGTCATACAATTATAAACTGTCAGTTTATAATTTTCAAACAGGGCATGAAAGATGGCTGAACAGTTAAGAATGCTTACTGCTCTCACAGAGATGACAGGTTCCGTCCCCACCGTTTACATGACTAACTACAAACAGTAACTGTAACTCCATTTTCAGGACATTGCATGCCTGTACCGGTCACCATGAACACCAGCCACACACGGTACACATACATATGTTCAGGCAAACACTTGTAGACATAGAAATGAAGCTTTCTAAAAATTGCAGCATAAAATGCATAACATGAGATCTGTTACATTCAATGTAATAATTCATCTCAAACTCGGAAAAGGTCTTTTACCCATAAACAACTTTGGGGAAATCCTGCTTCCCTGGGATACGCAGTTACTCCAACTGCTGACACATTTCTTCAGAAAATACGAACAATATCACAGTCATTAGTCTCAGAATTGAAGCATGCTATAAAGTCTCACACAGTACTCCTCTCATAAGGACACATACATTCTTATTTCTACATTTAAGGGTTTTTTGAGGGTCAGCCAGAAGGCTCAGCAGATAATGGCATTAGCCACAAGACCGGGCAACCCGGATTCAATCCTCAGAACCCACATGGTGGAAGGCAAGAACCAACTCTGTAGATCATCCTCATCCTCCATATGTGTAATATTGTATGGGCATGCCCACATACAAACATATGAATAAATAAATAAACAAACAAATAAAAGTCTTTTTAAAAAAATATTGAGAAGGATCTAGAGAAATGGTACCATTTTATAACCATCCATAACACCAATTTCAGTGGGTTCTGATGCGCTCCCTGACCTCCTTGGGCAGCAGGCAAATACATGGTACATATATGTACACACAGACCAAACACTCATATACATAAAACAGATAATGAAGCATAAATATCACTGGGCTAAGAATGTAGCTTGCCTGAAAGAGCACTTGCCTATTATACACAAAGTCCTGGGTCCAACACCCTGCACTGCAAAAAACAGGCACGGTGGCTCATGCCTCAAACTTGACACCCATACCTGTAATCCCACTATCACACTCAGAGACATCAGTGCGTTCAAGGCCAGCCTGAGCTACATGTACCAAATCTAACATCAAACCAAACTTAACAACAACAACAAAGCCAATAGGTATTAGGATGAGTCTTAGTAAACTATCTTTAAGTGATAGAATGTTCTCAGGTCAGTCACTTCCCCTTTTCCTCTTGACAGCTCAAATTTTGTCTCTGGTAACAGATAGGCACTTTCCTCAATGTGGTTTTACTTCTGAACAAGTTTAAATGGGCTTCGGTGTTCAAGAAATAGAAAGTCGTACTACAGCTTCACAGTGAGTTATGTTTACAAAAATATAACAACTGTGGAATATGCTCACCAACAGAAGTGAAAATGGGTGGAAAACCAGGTTACAACCCCAAGCCTCACATCGGACGTGTGCATTGCTCACATCGGAGGTCTTCCTGTGCTGGGTAACTTGGTGCCAAACCCAAACACTTTCTTGTACAGAAGTAGAGACCTATTTCTGATTAGAGTTTTGGTCTTAATTATGGGTATACATGTACCTGTGTCTTTGCCCATGTGAATACAGAGGCTCTCAGAAGGCAGAGGAGGGTATCAGGTTCCTGGAAGCTGCAGTTACAGGCCACCTGACATGGATGCTGGGAAATGAACTTGGCTCCTCTACGAGAGCAGCTAGTGCCTAGCTGCTGAGCCACCTCTCCACACTAAAGCATTGACTTCTTTGCTGGGAGAATTTACAAGTCTAGATGATAAGTGTAATCTTCAGCTTATATTTAACGTTTGAGAATGCCATTCAATTAAACTGACACACACAGAAATGAATTTAATCATCAATCCTATCAAGTCAGACGACCTAGAAGAAATGAGGTGCTGTCTGGCAGCACACATCTTCTTTTTGACACTCTGGCAGGGGTCGAGTCCAAAATCTGAAATGGTCACTAGTGAGAACAGGGGTTCTCAACCTGTGGGTCACGATCCTTGTGTGGGTCAAATAATTGATAGGGGTTGCCTAAGACCATCAGAAAACACTAGATATTTACATTATGATTTGCAACCGTAGCAAAAATACAGTTATGAAGGAGCAATGAAAATAACTTTATGGTTGGGGGGAAGGGTTACCACAACCTGAGAAACTGTGTGTTAAAGGGTTGCAGCATTGGCAAGGTGGAGAACCACTGCTCAAGGGGATGTTATCTAATTCCTTACATCTACTTCCATTACCACTGCTGAAATGCAACCCAACTAACCAGTCTTGAAGAATCAAGGGTCTGTGGGTTTGTATAACCACCTGCCAATATAGGCAGATTAATCAACGCAACTCAAAGTGCTAGCTTCTCAAATGCCCAAAGGGCTTCCCACGAAAACTGATGCAGAGCACAGGAACTGTTGGAATGCCTGGTACTTACGGACTTTGTAAGTCTCTTTGGTTTTGCCTATGAACACAAGATCAAAAGATTCAAGAAAAAAATTAATACCAGGTCCATGATCCTGAAAACGTTAAGAGTTTCTTGTTTCAACTTTCACACTTGCCATCCCAGAGAAAGCCATCCTTGGCTGAAAAGTGTTTCTTCTCTTCTCTGGTCTGATAATAGTATGTGTCAGTTATCTGTTCTTGTTTGCGAACTCATTCGGTCACTGTCCATATTTTACACCTTGATCCTCTCTAGTCTGCTACCTTACTTTTAAAAATCCATACCCAATATCAGCAGTTACTAATCACAGAGTCCTAGATGCAAAGATCACACAAGTCATTCATCATTTCCCGCCCTGATCTCCAAAGACAGGGACGAGGTGTTTATCTGTTCGTTCTTTTTCTTTTGTTTTCTTTTTGTTTTTTGGTCTTTTGTTTTGTTTTGTTTTGTTTGAGACAAGAGTCTCACTCTGCAACCCTGGTTGGCCCAGAATTCACAATGTAGACCAGGCTGGCCCTAAATTCACAAAGATCTACCTGTCTTCTGGGTGCTGGGATTTATTATCATGACAAGAAAGAAAGTAGCTGGTCCTTGTCAGCTTATACAATACACAACTGGGATCCAACCATAGCAGCAAGCTGATGATTTACAACTGTGGCACGTATCACAATCACGCCCTGTTAAGAGTATTCTTCGCCTGGCGTGGTGGCGCACACCTTTAATCCCAGCACTCAGGAGGCAGAGGCAGGCAGATTACTGAGTTCGAGGCCAGCGTGGTCTACAAAGTGAGTTCCAGGACAGCCAGGGCTATACAGAGAAACCCTGTCTCGAAAAACAAACAAACAAACAAACAAACAAAAAAAGAGCATTCCTCAGACCCACACCCTGATTTTCAAGTTAGTAAGTCTGGATCAAGGCTTAACATGTTGCATCTCTAACATCTTCCCAGGGGATGCTGATGATGCTTCTGGGTGAAGCACACGTTTAGAACCACTGTTCTACCCAGATTAACCAGCTTGTCCTTGCAGAAGGTTCAGTGTGTGCTCAAGAGCACAAATGACTGCCAGCACAACCACTGGAGGCTGATGGAGTCAACAGTTTGGAGTTCAGATACATTTTCCCACAACTCAATTTGAGAAACCCATTCTTCTACCTGTGTAGTTTTCTATTCTCAATACTTCCCCTTCGTGAAAGTCCATTTCATGCTTTGGTTTTTACACCATGGGACCAACTGTAAGAACAGAGTAACCATCACAACCCCTATCATCCTGGCAGAGAAGCACTGGAAAGAAACTAAGGTCCCTAGTTCTTGGCCCCTTAGGAGGATGGTGTTCTCAAGATGGAACCTAAGAAGTTGAGATTGTGTCCCCTCCAAATCTTATAATCAGTTAGCAGCACTGACTGAACAACTAACTTACCAACCTGACTCATGACTGGAGGAGAGTTCCACTAACCCAAGTTATTGTAATGAGATGGAGCCTGAATGGGAATGGAGCTGAGAGCCAAAGACAAAGAAATCTCAGAACACTTGTTCTGCATCCAATGCCGGCTACCAAAGAAATGGGTCATAGCTGTTCGAAGGCTAATTAACCACCGCTGGCCTTGACGCACCTGGATGGAGGATGGACTTTTCAATGTGAGAAATCTCTACCTAGGATGCTACACAACTGCCTATTGATGGGAGGCTCAACTTTCCACCTAGGATGTTCATGTTTTCAGTAATATCTCATGTCTCAGAGTGGCATGGCTATCAAGGACAGGGCAGAAAGGTTGCAATAATTCCACTGCGAGGAAGCTAGTCTGAGAAGTAAAAGCTGTAACACAGCTATTACCGGAGGGGCTATTTCCAGAAGCATCTCTGTCTTCGAGAAACACTCCCTCTGTGGAAGCATTCAGATTCCACCCAGATCGAGAGGGAATCTCACAGCTGATCACAGTGAAAGGAAAAGAAATGAAGGGAGTAAGAAAAGCAAGGAGAAAAAAAGAGAGCTGACATACACTTAAGGTGGAAAAGGAAAGGCATGGGGGTAGGGGAAGGACGACTACAATCGCCTCGCATAAGTCTCACACTCCATTCCGGGTGTGTTGATTCCTCACACTATACAAAAGTTCTGGAAACAAAAGGGACGGGAGATATCAATGCTCCCATTTCTAAGGATGTGACTTTGGGGGGTCTCATAAAGCCTACAAGTCAACGTTCCCGTGGAGCTGCTGCCTGAACCCACTCTTAGCTGGCAAGGACCTGGGAAGGAAGGAGCCCTCCCACACAGCCACTGGGGTGGAGGGAGAGTCTGGGAGTTTCTCAGAAAGTTAAACACACACTCTCCATATGGCTCTGGTTCCACGTTAGCTGTTCCTAGGTACTTACTATGGAAAAGTGAGAGCTGTGTCTATAAAAGGAAGACATGCAACTGTTAAGACATTTACTTGCGATATCCACAAACTGTAAACCCCCACAAAAAGAAGCCATTCAAATGCCTGCTGACAGATGAATAAAGAAACTGTGAGTATCTATGCAATGGCACACTACTCAGCAATAAACAGCAGCAGCAGCATCAATAACAAGAGCCATGAATTATTGACATGTGCAGCCACAGGCATGATTCTTAACGTCGTGTTGCATGAAAGAACCAAAATAGAAGCATGGTCTTAAAATTCTGTTCATGTAAGATTCCAAAAACTACAAACGACATATAATGATGGACAGGGCAGTCAGTAGCTGAAGGAGGAAGGAGAAGGGAAGGGAAGGAGGATAGACCATTTCAGGAAGTGCACATAGCTCGTTACCCTGACCCTGACTGGGGCAATGGTTTCCATGGTGCACATATCAGACTCTCGAACTGTGCAGCTCAAGAAAGCATATGCAGTTCACTGAAGGTGGATTATAAGAGTACTTCCCCATTAACTCAATTTTTCTATTTAAATCTCCCATAGTACTTGACTATCCCCCTAGCACAGTGACTGGAGTGTCTCACTTAAGATGGGCAGGGCCATGGGCTGCTAAGCATTAGATCTCATCCATAAAACCAGCTCACCAAATTTAGGACCGTTCCCTTATCTCACAGTTTCGATGGATGAGAGCCAGCAGTTTGTAGGTCCTTAGGGGTTAATGAAAAGGCTGAACTCTAAGTACATACACACTCAGTCACAGATCTTGTCACTCACCTCAGCCACCATAAAAATCACACAGTCCCTTACTTCCATATGATACTCTAGGGATCTGTCAGCTGCAGCCTATTGGCCAGCTCCACCCACCTCATGCATCTGTGTCGCCTGCAGACTCAGAAGGGAATTCACATTTTAAATAGTTTTTTTTTACAAAAATATCAAAAGACCCTCGTGCCATACAAAAATTATATGAAATTCAAATATCACTGTCAGTAAAGTTAGAACACTTTATGTATTTATTTACATGTTATCTATGAGTGCTTCTACCTCTGGAAGCAGGGGGCGGGGGTGTGACAGACCACATGACCTATAAAGGTAAATTTTTTTACATGGCTCCCCTTCCCCCACCACAGCCTAGCACTTTTAATAAGTGCTTTATTTCCAGCTAATAACCAAGTAAAGGTATCCCAGGGTCTGTCTGATCTCAGTGTCTATAGCTGCTTCTCTGGGACCTCAGTCAGCCATGCAGCCTCCTCTATTCAGCCCATATACTGTGTCCTATACATCCCCAAAGCAGTGCTAAAGATTGCCTATTGTTTTGGACACTATGCATTTCAAGGTCCCTAAACCACTTGAGTCAGTTTAGGCAAAAGTCATACAAATAATTCTTCTACATCCGTCCTCCTTGCTCGTGGGTGAGGAGGAACTCAGGCAATACTTGGGAATTCAGTCCATCCTTTGTCTGGACCCTTCTCAGTACCACATCCCCCCCCCCCCCCACTGTAGAACAAGTTCCCTAGATCCATCACATGCCAGCAGGTGATATCCTTCCCATGTTTCACGGCCAGGCTAGGCATAGTTTCGGGCTTCGCTTACACGCTTACATCCAAGGTCCCATGCAAAACTCCAGGGAAAACTAGGTTCATTTCTCTTGGCTCTTGTTGTATCTACACTTTTGGTTATAGCTCAGATCAATTCTACCTCCAGTTTATTTTAAATTTTCTGGCTTTTCTTTTTCTTCTCAATGCTCTCCCATATGCACACACTCCTTCAGCCACCACCATAGTATTACTTCCAACTCTGAAAAAGAAATTGAGAAAGGCTGTAGTGGTGCATACCTTTAATCCCAGCACTCAAGAGGCAGAGACAAGTGGAGCTCTGTGGGTTTGAGTCCAGCCTGGTCTACAGAGTGTGTTCTAGGCAAGCCAGGGCTACATCAAGAAACTCTGTATTGAAAAACAAAAACAAACAAACAAAAAAAAAAAAAAAAAAAGGAAAGAGAGAGAACGAAGAAACCAAGATAGGAAATAAATGAAATGCAGACTAGATAGTCACTCCCAAAGCAGGGCTCTCCTGTTCACCTAACAATCTCCAATTATACCTTTTCCACATGGTTACAACATAGCAGGCCTTACAAGTGGCTGGAGATTACCAGTATCTCACAGCTGGTTTTGTTCATCTTTATCTGGAAGAGGGATGGGTGGCAAATGGACAGTACCACCTGCTTACACCTAAGGCTGCCACCCTCGCACTTCAGACACTTTCTTACATAAGGAGTGAGCTCCAGTGTTCCAGCAAGGAACTACATTGTTGAAAAAAAACAAAAAAAAAGCAAAACCCTATGATTTGAAAAAGATTATGTCACAGGGTCAACCTAGGATCGAGGACACATTTCAAAGCCAGAACACTTTGTTTTGTTTCATTTTGTTGTTTCAATTAAGAGCCTAAATTATTGACCAGTTAAGCACACGTGGCCCTGGGCCAATAGTAAATTGGGTCAGAGGATCCTGCACAGACATGACTTGGCCAGCAGTTCACTAATTAGGAGAATTTAGCAATGATCACATCGTTAAACCATTTCGGCAAAACAGGTTTAGAGCTCCCCCAGCTTCTAAGGGTGATTTCTTGCTCCTTCCCCCTCTCCCTCCCTGCCTCTCTCCCCCTCCAACTGTGTCTCTACTTAAAGGGACCTCTAGCCCTCAGCCCTCACTGCCTGACTTTTGAAAAGCCCCCTCAGCGCTCAGCATTATCTCCCAGCTCATGGAGTGACCTCCTCAGAGACTCTTCAGACTCACACATGTGTGTGTCATCATCAACCCAAATGTAGTTGTGTCCAAATTTTACCCCCTTGCCCCTAGAACCTATTTTCTCTTTAGGAAAACATTATAACCTCCCCATAAACACACACACAAACTCTCTCTCTCTCTCTCTCTCTCTCTCTCTCTCTCTCACACACACACACACACACACACACACACACACACACACATAAATCAACTGATGTTCATACACATAGCTGACCTTCACAACAGCTGCAAAGGTTACACCCGTCTTCTCACTTACTACATGAGGTAGCCATTCCACTGGGGCCCATTTCCTAGCCTTCAGATCCAAAAATCAAAACCTAGCCACATACTTAAACATATAATAATAGGAATAAGACGTGAAAATATGTCATGATAGCTAATTTTGATTGTTGATTTGATCACCATGGTAACAAATCTCAGGGCATGGCACAAAAGGGACTAGGTTAACTGCGGTGGGAAGTTCCTAACTGTATTAGGCCACCATTCCATGGGCTGTGGTCTCAGACTGAAGAAAGTGAAGAAAGACAAGTGACCATGAGTAGTCATCTTTTTTTCTCTGCTTGCTGCTACCAACAAAATGTGACCAGTTGCTTCACACTCCTGCCACCATCCCTCCTGTTCCAGGGCAGACCCTAACCTCATCCTGTTAACCCAAACAAACTCCTCAGTCCTTAAGTTGCTTTTATTAGGTGTCTTGTTGCAAGAAAGTAGCTAATAAAAACCGGAAATGACAAAACCCAGTCACAAAGTACCAATTGTTACAAATTGTAACAGAGAATCCTAGGATGCTTATGTACAATTTATATAGAAAAGGATGTATTTGCACATAATGTACACATATTCTCCCATATACTTTGAATGTTCTCTAGATTAATATATATTACCCAGGACCATGGGGACAATAGCTGTGTTACATTGTCTAAGAAATAATGACAAGAAAAAAAAATATGTACCCGATCAGGACAGACCCAATTGTTTTTCTGAATATTTTTGGTCCATGGTCAATTGAGTCCACTCATGCAGAATTCATGGATACAGGATGCCAACATTACACAGTTTTCAGAATAGGAAAATCCAGAGCCATAGAAGGAGATAAATGCTTTTCCTGAGGCATGGAATGGTTGCTAATGGGTTTCTTTGGCGATGACAAAATGTTCTAAACTTGGAGCATGATGATAGCTACACCACCCTGGAAATATGCTGAAACCACCGAATTGTACGTTGTATATAGATAAGCTACATGTATATGACTCATATCTCAATAATACTATTAAATGTGGTTTTACCTTTAATACAAATGAAGACGATCCCATTAAGCAAATTAAGCCAATCTAAGAAAGACAAATATTTCATGCTTTCTCTCATTTTGGGTTCTTGGATTTTATACAGATACAAAGTGTGTATATTAAGATGGCATGAAAGTGGAGGCAAAATAATCTAATAGACTAATGGAAGGGGCAAGAAAGAAGACAGAGGGCATGGGTGGAATGTGGGGGACTGTTCAAAGTACACTATATATTCACATGAAAATGGCCAATGAAGTAGAGTAGAACTTCAAGGAAAAAAGAAAAAAATCCAAACCAGCTACATTTATATCTCTGACTTTCTACTGCTTCCTGGTCTCAGTGCCTCTCACCTTCCCAGCCGAATCTCGCAGGCCACAGGCTTCACCCGGGCAAAGCTGGCTTACAGAATCAATGCTTCCCTCCTCACTACATCTCCAATCCTACCCATGATGCCTGACACGTCCCCATAAGCACGTCCTCCCACCTTAGTGTGCACACACTACATCCTCAAGGGCTTCTGGGGCGGGGATTGGGGGGGGGGCTTCACTCCTTAGTCTCACCTGGTCATATATCATACCTCACATTCACTCCCTGATCCTCCCTCCCCCATCTCTCCCTGATCTGATCTCTCCCTCTCCCTCCTC